>NC_059188.1:716654-749154 GCF_020631705.1 Daphnia magna
ATGGTGTCGATATAAATACGGACAGTAATAGAATTAATGCTTAAAACAGTTCAAGAGTCAAAACCTCTTTTAAATAAGGTTTATAACAGAAACAAGCAGAACATTGTCCAACACGTGAGATAACAAGATATGGTGATGTGGCTTGCGTTGCCAGCGAATACCATCAACAGGTGTATAAAAACTAATAAGAGGAATTTTTCTGGTTAAGCTCTAAGCAAACTGTAACCATGGTCTGACACGTCGAGCTGTCAAATGTACTATTTCCCAAACTTACCGCTACGTGACGCATGTGTGGCAATGTCATAAATTCAAGATCTTTATTTTGAAAAACACAACACCAAAGAGTATACAAATTGACGTTGACATTTCAGACAAAGGTTGATAATCTGACAGAAACTTGAGCGATCGTTTTATTGATGTAACTTTAAGCTTTGTGGAATACCCCCAGTACGAAAAGAGTAGGCATTCTCAGAATACAAGATCTCCCCTAAGATTTACAATAGCGAGGTAAAATGTAAGCCTTACTGGCATTGTCGGGAGATTTTTCGATCTATATCTGTCTTATCTACTAAATTTGATCCAACGTTTATCAACTAGAATATCGCTGAAATACCATTTCAAAAGTAACTGGCGATTACACTAGGCTGACTGCAGCTTGAGAGCGTAAAGCAAACAATGTGCAAATGTCACGTATATGGTTAAACTGGATGTAGGCTATACTAAATTATTTATATACTTTGCACAAATGGGTTGCGGGGAAACAATCGCTGAAGCGTTGAAAGAATCACAAGAGTGCGATCTATTCGAAATACAAGAAAACGGTTTTTTGAGCATCAACCGAGCGAATAAATAGTTAAAAAAAAATACATAAAAGTCTCCTGTATCTTCTACTGTTTTTCATTTCTACCCATAAGTTCATCAAGACCACAGCCAAGTAAAAAAATGAAGAATTTCGTAAGTTGTTTTTATATTTCATGTTCTATGCCCTTTATGTACTAACATTTTAATATTATTCCAACTATAGTTTGTTGCCGTTTTCTTCGTTTTGACTTTTGTCAATTCGGATCAATTGTTGGCCGACTGGAACTCCCAGTTTTATCCTGATCGTTTTGCACATACGTTATCCTCATCAAAGAAACAGGCTAACATGGATATTGGGCGTATCTTGTTTTTCTAAACGAAACTTATTTTATCGTGGCCTTTAATCAATAATTGCTGATTATTGGGCCAGGAAACTGGGAAAACAACGTACGTCAATCTATTTACATACTGAAACAAAAGGCTTGATTTAATTTTATTATTTCCATGACTTACAGAAAGTTTGGCCCTTTTATCAGAAACAATAATTGCAGTAGATAATTTAAAGAAGGAGCTGAAGGGTACAGTTGTAATAATTAAATCTGGTGCAGTCATCCACGTCTGAAAATTGTCTTGTGATTTGCAGATTACGGGGCAGATACTCGGGCCATCATTGAGGTCCTGGATGGAAAGATCGACGGTAACATCAGAAATGATTGAAAAATAGCAAAGGGAAATCTTGATTATTCTATTTACAGCATTCAGTTGCACCTGTTCCGCTGATGACGCCACGAGCATTGGTAAAATCCCCAGCTCCTGTCAAGATCTAAAAGCTATTGGTAATACAGAAAGTGGACTCTACTCTGTACTGGGAAGTAAACAAGTCGAAACTGTTTATTGCGATTTCACCGAAGCAACTGACGGACCAGGTAAAAATAAAAATAATCATTGATGATTTCTTTGAATTGCTATTCATAATGTCAGGTTTCCAAAAATGGATCGGTTATCAAGACGTAAAATCAATGCCGACGTACTTCTACGTGCAGAAAACCAAAAGTTTTTCAGCTAAAAACACTCCGATTCCGTTTGAGCGCGCGATACTCAACATCGGAGGAGCCATGAATTTAGAAAGCGGGAAATTTAAAGCACCCGTTACGGGAACTTATTTTTTCTCTTTTATTGGACTCGTGCAATATCCAATCACGTCTACGGTACTCAACGAGCTATCCGTAATGCTCTACCAGAATGGCCAAGTGGTAGGAAGGGGTCAGTTTAACGAAGTCGATGCCGTCAACAATGTTTATTACCTGAGTCCAGTAACCGTTCAATCTACGCTGATGTTGAAAGCCGGAGACGAGGTATGGTTAGAGGCTAGTTACGTGTTGTTTAGCGTAGGCTATCTATTCGACTCCGATGGTACCCGTTACACGCATTTTAATGGCTGGCTTTTAGAAGAAGACATCGCCCATTCATTGTAATTGTTTTAAATTGGATAATAAATTAAAATATACTTGTCTTAACTGGCGATCGAGCCGTGTTGACACATTTCCGAGACGGCAGATCCTACACGAGAAGGTAAATGGCACTAACAAATGGCACGAAAAGAAAATATCTAAGAATCCTATTTATAAATGACTTGTGTCTAGTAAACACTTCATTTTCAGCTATAAAAGTGCAGAGAAAAACCTGTCGTCTGTAGACGCAAAGTTCACGCCGAGGAGTCAGTGACCCCAACTAGTTAAAACAAAATTAGAGCTGGTTGAATACGCATGTTCTATAAATTTTAATATTGTCAACGCGTACCCATTTTGTACCGTTGCCTAGCTGCGTGTTAATTGAAGAAAACATGCTTCTAAAACTCGTTTTCAACGAGAAAAACAGATGATAATCAATGGTCATTTCTTTGAATCAACGCTACGCATCTGATGCGCCGTTTTCGTTTGGCCGTTTTATTTAAATCAGACTACCTTTGAGATGTAGTCACCTGTAACACAAAAGTAGGAGAATGATTCTTTGATCAGCAAATTCAAGTCACGTACTGTCTACCTTGCACAATTCCAGTTCATTATAGAAGACGAATATGCGTTGAGCAAAGTGGAATACGTTAGTCTACTAAAATTCCAAATCGGATGGTAATACACGTTAGAAAAAAAGCACGAGAATTTGAAGATTAAAAACCGATTAGAATATTTTAAAGCACAAATTCCTTCACATAACTTTCTATTTTTTCAAGTAAAATGGAGCTACCGGTTTACCTGTTGCCGGCATTTTGTAAATGACGTCCAATAATTTAATCTAAAAAAAAAAAAAAAAGGTTAATTGGAGAAACAACAGAGAAATGCCTTGTGTAAACACTGGATTCCCTTTGTATAGGCAAGAGCTTCTTCGTTTAAAAGAATGACAATACTGTTAGATTAGCGCAATAGAATTACATATTCCGTAAATGGAGCGGTAAAAAAGAAAGAAGTTGAATAATTAAAAAAACATTTCAAAAAACGCATTTTTTGTTTCTTTACTTCAATGTACAAGGACAAAACGAGCACGATTCCCCAAAAAAACTGGATGAAATAACCAATGGCTCCGGGAAGACATGAACGACATGAGATGACCGTTACTCAATAGACACAGGTGGAACCTGTTTCACAAGGGCAGCATCCAAACCGAATGACGAAAGGTAAAGTATATATAAAGAAGACAGTTGTCCTCTAGACTCTTGTTCTTCTTCTGCACGCATCAAGCAATATAGCTAAAAATGAATCGTTGCTCCGTAAGTCATTAATTTCTTTTCTGCATCATTTTCAGTGATTTAATTCGTTTTCATTCGCTATATAGTTGATCATCGCTACCCTCTCTGTTCTAACGTGCCTCGTCTACGGTCAATTACCTGAAAAATGGAACAACGATGGCTATCGTCCTTATTTTGTGCTCTCACCTTCGGCAAAGAACGATTCAGTTGAATCGCGTACTGCAGCACAAAAGACCAAAGGCAAACAGTTTCCGATACGTAACGTGTTTAATCGAGGAATTGTGCCCAGATTGGAGTACCTCGAAGGGGCTGTCGCGAATATCAACAAAGAATTTAAAACACGTATAGCTAAACGTCATTTTTTCTTAACTCAATAATCAAAATTTAATCACGATTTCTCTGTTTTGTATGTATATATATAGAAACTACCAAAGATTTATCGGAAGCCAATTCAAAAATAACGGATTTAACCCAAAAATTAGAAAGTATTATAATCTTTAAAAAAAAAATTAATGAATGGATAGTTACCTAATCCAGCCGGCTGTTTACAGGTGCGACACAAACTTTGGAACAAACTGCAAACGAATTGGTAGAAACAAAGTCAACGTTAGAAATGGTGAAAGCCGATTTAGAAAGTAAACATATTTTCTTAAATACAATTGAATTGCTATACGAATTAATTGGATTTTTATTCGTAGGCACTAGAAACGATTTGATTGATGTCAAGCAGAGTTTTGCACAGATGAGGACCGATTTGATGAAACAAATTGAAGGTGAGATTTCTTCATTCATTTAAATTTTAGATGGTCATATTTTAAAAAAAAAATGGGTTAAAGGAAATCGCGAAATGTTGGAAGTAACCACACACGATTTGGGCAACACCAAGACGAAAGTTGACGGTTTAAGTGCAAAATTGGACGGTAATTTGCGTTTTAATTGATGAACATTAAAGTAAAGAACTATATGACCATAGAAATTCATTAAGCAGGGACTAGCAAAGGTCTGGCGGCAACAGAAAAAGATTTAAATGACACTAAAAACGAATTCCAGGGCATGAATAGAAATTTACAAGGTATACATACTCATTACATTTGCTGTTTCATGAGATCCTTAAACGAACCGAAATTTACCTTGACTTGCAGCTACGACGATGGCGGAAGTGAAGGCAAACGTCGGTGATCTGACGAAGAAATTGAGCGGTAAAAGTTTCAGGCTGATTGTTCTTTAATTTTAATAATAATTAAAACATACCAACTTGTTTTCTTACGACCTACAGAAACGGCAAGAAACGTAACAGTTACCAACGCCCTGATTGGAGATCTCAGTTCGCTGGTGCTTGGTATGTAATTATCGAAGATAAAATCATTTCAAATGTAGATTTGTATATGAATGATTGTTGGCAGGAGTTACCCGGAATTTGGAAGCAACTGCAAAAGATTTGACTGGCACCAAGGCCACAATCAACACTATGAGCGTGACTCTTAAAAGTGAAGATTTAAATAGAATCTTTTTTCAAAAAGACTTTAAACAAATGTTTCTTCATTTTTAGATGCAACGCGAACGTTGGAAGAGACTCAAATGGACCTGAAAGATACAAAGACCAGAATGGGAAATTTAACTTCAAAATTAGATGGTAGATAGGATGACATTTATTGCGGAATATTATTATAACCTCTGCGGTTTAAATTGAATCCTCGCATAATCACAGATGCCACCAAAATCCTAGTGACCACTGCAAGCGATTTAACAAACACCAAGATGAAACTCCACGACACTAGTGTTGAATTGAAAGGTATAACAATAACGTCGAAACATGTACCGCGTGATTTCAATACAAACTTTGATTGGGACAGGTACGATCAATGCGTTGTCGGGCACTGCCAAAGAACTGGAAGACACAAAATTAAAAATCGGGAATTTGACTATGAAAGTGGACGGTGTGATTTGTTATTAAATTTATTGCGCAGTTAATTTAACAGAAACTATAGATACCTTTTACTGTGCAGGTACTGCTTACCTTTTTGCAGCCCATACGAAAGGTTTGGCGGACGCAAAGACGCAAATCCAAGCCATCAAAACGGACTTGCAAGGTAAATTAAAATTACGTTATTCAACAAGCCTTTAATAAAATGCGCCATCATCTCTAGTTACATCTAAAAGATCGAGCGAAACAGCAATAGAAATCAGGGAACTGTTAAGACAAATGAGCGGTAATGAAAGTGAATTTGTTCAAATGCATCTAATTAAACTGATAATTCGTCAATCGGCAGAAACGGCGAGAAATTTAACCAACACGAATATGAAAGTTGACAATATTGGCCTGATAATATTCGGTAAATGTTGTTTTAAAATATAAAAATGGATCAAATGGAACTTTGAACATTTCATGATGGACAGGTGCTACCCAAACTTTGGCGAAAACTAACAAAGATTTGACGGAGACCAAGACTAAAGTGGACGCTATCGACATGGATCTCAAAAGTAAATAGGACTCCATAAATCAATGCAAGAAATCTTAGCTAATCTTTTCTAATTCATCGATTGATGGATAAGATGCAACCCAAGGATTTGAAAGGACTAGAAATAATGGCAAGAATTTCGAAGCAGAGGCCATCGAGAACATCAAACAGAAGCTGGAAGGTACTGCAACAATTTCTCTTGAAGAAAATCGAATCAAAATTAAGCAAATTCTTCGTCATTTTTAAGAAGTAGTGAAACGGGAGAGAGAAACAAAGTCTAAACTGGAAGGCCTTAGAACACATCTGAATGGTAAGATATTACCAAATTTTTGTTTTTTTAAATTATGAAATGAAAACGATTTGAATCCTCGGCTGTAGCCACGATGAAAGATTTGACGGACACCAAAACTGAAGTTCAAGCTATCAAAACAGATTTACGTGGTAATTACATTCTAATAAAGCAAAAGAATGAAGGGAAATTAATTATAGTCCTACTGTAGTAACATCGCAAAGCTCAACGGAAGCCGAAATGAGGATGGACAGTTTGGTATCAAAATTAGACGGTAAGGATTTCTAGCAGCAAAATGCAAATGAAATGAATAATCGAAACGAATAAAACTTGCCGTTATTTAATGAGTCGCGTTCATTGGGCAGCGGAAACAATGGACATTTCCATCGATCGAATCCCGACATCCTGCAAGGATCTACATCAAATTGGGCACAGGAAGAGCGGACTCTACTCTGTGATGGGAACAAATCAAGTGGAGACTGTGTACTGCAATTTCGCTAAAGATCCTGAAGGAGCGGGTAAACAATAAACTGATCATTTCCTTTCATTACTCATCATCTCGTAAATCCAATGAATAATTAAGCAGAATTCCAGAAATGGATTGGCTACGAAGACGTCCAGTCGGTGCCCACTTACTTTTACGTAAAAAAGACGCAGATTTCTCAGCCATGGATATTCCAATTCCGTACGAGATTGAAGTGGTGAACACGGGAAACGCTATGCACAAATCAACTGGGATATTCACAGCGCCCAGGAATGGCACTTACTTCTTCTCCTTCAACGGGTTGGCCATCTTCCCACCGTTGGCGTCCAAATTGGGAGCAAGTCTGTACTTTAACGGTACTCCGATCGGGATGAGTTTTACTCGAGATGCAAGTCCGTCCGAAGATCAAATCATTCCCGTTACGCTACAATCAACACTGAAACTAAAAGCAGGAGATAAAATCTGGGTTCAGATTACGTACCTTTCCAAAGGCGTGGCATTGTTTGACGACTCGGATAATCAAACTCATTTCACTGGTTTCCTGTTACAAGAAGACATTTCTTCATTATGACGCATTAAAAACGTAACTTTTATTTATTTATTGGGTAAATTATTGAAGTAAAAATACACCGTAAAGTAATGTGAAATAAAAATACCATTATCCGTCCTTGAATAGTTCCATGGCCGTCATGTTGACTCTGAGTTCAATCACGTCCTTCGGGCTGCATCACAAGGTAGCTGAATGCACTTTATATGGCAAGTGGCTAACAACCAAATGTAAACAATAAACTCAAAAAAGGAAATGCTCACCTAGCGATCGTCCACGAAATGAAACTGCTGGATGACCTTTCAATTATAGATAGTCATTGCTGTTGCCAAGGGCAGCTACTTGATGGGAACTGATCAAAACCTGGCCGTATTTAGAGTGTTGAGCTTAATTTTGTATTCCTGAAGAGAAAACCTTGTTAATGAACATACAAACTATTTCAACTATAATCAGATTCAAAAATGTTTCACCATCCTTTTGATTCCATTGCCCATAAAAACAACTGGCACTTTTCTTGATAGGCATCCTTTTAAAGTGGGATCACTGGGTGTGGGCAAAAGGACAGGTTGGATGCAAATGACTACGCTTTGCTTATATCCATACCCGTTTCACCAGTTTTCATGTCCAGTCCCCTATGACAAAAGCAGCAAGTAAAATAATATTCAAATGTGCCCTTCAAAAACATACAAATCTATCACCTGAAGTCTGCCTAATAGAATAAATTAGCGTTTCTTTTACTCGCATTCATTGAAGTGACTGTCCAGAATTCAATCAGAGCTTTAGAAACAAGTATGTCTATAGCTTAATTGATCATATTTAACTACTGGAATAAAAACGTTTGATCTTAACAAAAGAGTTGGCAGAGACCGATGCAAAATTGACCGAGTTGGCCAACCAAAATCGCAAGTAACACTTGAAATTATTAGAAACATGGAGCGATTAAGACCCTTAATTGGTTTCGAATTTTGTAGCGTCTACGTGCACTTGTTCGGCTGACGTTCCAAAAACAATCGATAAGATACCCAGCTCCTGCGAAGATCTCCAAACTGTTAATACGAGAAGTGAACTGTACTCCATAATGGGTAGCAATCAAGCGGAAACCGTTTACTGCGATTTCACCAAAGGTATCAGCGATCCAGGTAATGTGACCCTCAAAAACAAAAGCATAACAGTCTTGATATTAACACACATTTTCTTCAGCTTTCCAAAAATGGATTGGCTATCAAGACGTCAAATCAAAGCCAGTCTACTTCCACGTCCAATATACTGAAGGCTCTGCGGACACAGCCGTACCGATTCGGTTTGAAAATGCGGTGTACAACACTGGAAATGGCATGACCATTGAAACCGGGGAATTCAAAGCCCCCGTTAAAGGAACTTACTTCTTTTCTTTTGCTTCAATTTTAGTATTTATAGCTGATGGCAGACCACTTACATTACTTAACATTTACAAAATTGATATCCCGGTAGCCGTTTCCGGGTAATCCCAAGGCGAATCCCCATCATCTTCCGGATATCCGATAACAATTCAGTCTACCCTAGAGTTGCTTCCCAGCGATACAGTCTGGGTCCAGATGGACAACATGGTTGACGGCAAGTTAGAGGGCGGTGCAACGACTTTTACTGGCTGGCATTTACAAGAAAATATCACCGTTTCGCTGTAATGTGGGGCAGAAACGTGAGTTTAATTTGGTTTAAAATTTAAAAATTTTTTTTTTTATTTTAAACGGCTTTCTTCCTTCCCTCCGCTGGCAAATAAACGCTTTTTTTTTTTTAAAAAAAAAAAATAATAAAAAAAAAATTTTTTTTTTTTTTTTATTAAACTTTATTTTATAAAAATTTTTTTTTTTTCTAAAAAATTATAAAAAAAAAAGCGCTTATATATTGACTCTCTTTTAAATGGATAGGCAGTTGCTTGTTTCAAGAGCCACATCCAAACATCACCGGACGGCGTACCCAGTGACCCTCAAAACTCGTCCAATCAATCGAGTCAAATGGCCGTTTGCATAAGTTAAGCGGGACCTGTTTTTTTTTTTTACCTGGAAATTGGAATCAAATTCTTCATGGATTTCGTCCTTACGTTGCCGCTTCCTCCTTCTGCACACAGCAATTCGACTAACGAGCTGCTGAACTGTGATTGTCACAAGTAAACCACACACAGACACACACACCAAGTGAATTCGAAGCCAGAAATAAAGTTGAATTACTTAGTTCTTAATAATTTAAAAACCAAGAGGATAATAATTGAGCCAAGAGTCAATCGTTTTTCAGTCCCCATTCAAACCACACCCTTTTATCGCAGTTCCGAAACCGTCCCTTCGTTCACCACGCGTCCAGATCCACACGCAGCTGTGGACTGGGAGATAGCAATGGGCACGAAGTTAAGAAAGAATCGAACAAGAAAACGCCCCCTTCTAGAAAGTCGTCTGGGTGTAGGCAAGGGGTAGGTTCGAAAAAAAAAAAAATAAAATGGCCGCATTTTGCTTACCCGTGTCCGTCTGACCGGTTTGCATGCCCAGCCCCCTGTGAAAAAGGATTCATTGAAATCACCTTCATGTCCACATCTTGAGGTTACAGGGCAGTTAAGTTCTACATTTACCTGCATTTTACGCTTTAATTATTCCATTTCTATCCGCACCTTTTGCATAGAAAGCAATCTACTCACTCGCAAAATGCATAAAGCACATGATCAACACGTCGCTAGTTATACAGTAGATGAAACGATTGCTAAAACAAAATGTAATGCAAAACAATAAAAAATTGTACTAGAATCCTCAGCGGTTATATGCGATTTATCTTAGATCTTTAAATCGCTTGAAGTCTCTCTTGTTTTATATGAACTAAGAGAGGTGAAAAACATTAAAATCAGACTGGAGCATCAACCGAAAAGAAAAAAGCCCTCAAAATACGCCCCCTTGAATTAGAGCCTTGGGTGTTAGCGTTTGCTTATACCTACGTCCGCCCAAATCCAACAAAAAAATCAGCCATGTCAATCATCTTATATCAATAATCAATCGTCGTCTTGTTCATTTGTTTCTCAATGATTCTTCAAGTTAAACAAACCCAAGTTTGCCTTGATAAAATTGTTCAAAAGTCAGTGAACTGTCCAGCATAAATTAGAACCGAATTTTTATGCGCAAATAAGAACACAGTATAATGAACCGTCTGTAAAATTCGATAAAATTTCGCAAGACAACCACAAGGTCATACACGTGTATTAAGTTAAATGTTGTTTTTTTTTCTTCCTTTTTTGTTTTTTTTAAGGGGGCGAAAACTTTCCCGCCCCCTCAATGGCCTCGTGATGCCATCCACTGGATCACAATGAAAGCGAATACGTGACCATTTCCATGGCCAACTGGAACCTGTTTTTTCAAAGGTACGAAAATGGAGTTCGTTAACCAAACGTCCGCAATGGTCATTGTGGTGATTGCCGCAGTATAGAAAAATATGCAAATAGCTGCGTGAATTCTAATGAAATATCATAGGAGAACGTGACTCCATGAATGCCGAGCTTTAGGCATTCCAGCGTACAAATAAACGAAAGCGTGGATTAAGACAGGATTAAGGTGTAAAACAAGTTTCATGCTTGTCTATCTAACCTGTTTTAAGCTCAATTTTCAATTTCAAATCCATCATATCAACGTTGAGTATACATTCTCCGGTCGTTATTAAAATAATTTCGATGAGGAAAGAATCATATTTTTGTCCTAGTCCACGAGAACTTAAAAACTCTCGAAGGACGCAATAGCCAAAAAAAAAACCGCGATAAAATCCACCAAGTCAAATGGAAGCAATCGGATAGACAGCCGGTTTCAGAGACGCCTCGTCCAGCAAACAAGTACAAAAAAAAAAGGGTATAAAAGGACGAGACAATTCTCAAGGTGATTATTGTTCTTTTCCATCACCTGTCCGTGTCCGTAATGAAGCATTCGGTAAGTCAATGATTTTCTTGCTATTTAAATAACAACGATATATCATCCGTCGTTTGCATCGACCAAACAGTTTGTCGCTCTTTTCTCCGTTCTGACGTGCATCGTCTACGGCCAATTACCTGGTAATTGGAATCCAGATGTGTTCGGCTATCGTCCTTACTTTGCGCTACCATCAGCACCTTCCACAAAGCAGACCAACTTGTTTCACTTCCGACCGGACGCGCAGGGCGCCATCGACGAACAGCCTCAAACGCGGAATTTAGTTCTGGCTGCAAGAATGTCGTTACTCGAATTGTCTTTCACCAAACTAGCCAAAGAATTGAGAACTAGTATATGCGCCATTAGTTTCACCGCGTACAGCTAACCAGAAATTAAATAGCGATTTTCTTTTCTTAACGTGTATAGAATTGTCGGATGCAGATGAAAAAATTGCGGATTTAAGCAGCAAATTGGCACGTAAGGTTTTCTTTCCAATACGTATATTTACTATATACGAGAGCCACGTAAAACATGGTCGGCAATCCGAATTGAACGATATAGTTTAACGTGAACTTGAATACATTTACAGAAACGACGGAAGTTTCATCGGCCACAGCGACTGAGTTGGACAATTTGAAACAGGATTATGCCGGTATTGATTTAGCAAATGAAAACTGTTCAACTTTTCCCACGTTCAAATAATGTTGTTGATGATTTGCAGATTTTAAAACAGATACGACGGACAGAATTTCTGCCCTGGAACAAGGTGATACCAGCATAGAAAGAATAGCTTTTAATGTACTCATCTTTATACATAATCGACTGATCATTCGCGTTTTACAGCATCTACTTGCACCTGTTCGGCTGACGATACGGCCGGGATCGGTAGAATCCCCGGTTCGTGTGCGGATCTCAAAGAAATTGGCTACACCAAAAGTGGACTCTTCTCTGTCATGGGCAGCAAACAAGTCGAAACTGTTTACTGCGATTTCACAAAAGAAGCTGATGATCCAGGTAATTTTATCCGGCCCTCCTCGACATCAGATAAATCGCAATAATCGTTGCTGATTTGATTTTTTTAAAACAACAGATTTACAGAAGTTGATTGGTTATGAAGACGTCAAATCAAAGCCAACGTACTTCTACCTTCAGAGGACGGTAAAATCTGAGCAAAAGGACGTTCCGATTCCGTTTGAGACTGAAGTAGTCAACAGTGGAGACATTGACAAAACGTCCGGCGTATTCACAGCACCCGTTAAAGGCACTTACTTCTTCTCATTTAGTGGACTTGCGCAAATTCCGGAGACCTCCGCGTTCGACAGCTATCTAGCCGCATTGCTTTTCCGAAATGAGGACGTAGTAGCACGTAGTCAGTTGAACGAAGTCAACGCCGTGGCAAATATTAATTACCTAAGTCCAGTAACCGTTCAAGCGACTCTTGCGTTGGAACAAGGAGACACGGTTTGGATGCAAATCGATTTCAACAACGGGGCGTATCTGTTCGACGACAACGACTTCCGTGCCACGCATTTTAACGGCTGGCTGTTGGAAGAGGAAATCGCCGCTTCGTTAGGCCTACTGTAGATGAACGTCAATTCAGATTTAGAGCGTATAAGCGTTATTGGCATTCTTGAATAGAAACCTTGTAATAAGTAAAAGTTGCGCATTCGGGCACTCGCCTTGACACCGAGTGCATTGTCACCAAATGTTATACGACCGTGAAAACAAGGGAACACATTAACTCACATAGAATAAATCACAAACCACTAAAGTTAGACACATGTAATCAATGGTACAATAACTTTGAAATAATACATGAAATAAACGAAATTAAATGATTGAATTGGAATAGACGTTGACGGACATGCGAAAGAATAGAACTTCATTAAAAATTGGGAATTAAGACGGTGCCCATCGTTTTGCAGCCCCTTATACGAAAGGCTTTAACACGCAATTAACACAGCGTGCAGTCAATGACACGTCCAACTGAAACGCGTGCTAGTTTAGTACGCATACATTGCAAAATCAACGCCTATCCATCGTAAAGTTACTATAATGGTAAAAACAAATGCTTAAACAGACTTGTTTTGAACGAGTCAAGCCTACAAAATGGCGGCAGAGAAACGTCTGCTCAATACAATATAGGATCCCGCAAGGCAAAACCTTTGTTCTTCATTCGATTAGCACGACTGAGGTACGTGATACAGTCAATGCATAAAACTGGTTGATAAAACACTGTCGTGCTCCTGTCCTTAAAGAATGAGTCACTAAAACCGGATTCGTAATGCCCATGGGTATAGAATACGTTTGACAAACGTTTGTATTCAAATCACGCTTACCACAATTGGCATCTCAGACACGCCGCGTTCAAATCGTTTTCGTGACACCGAATATGTTCTCCACTTTTCAATCACAAGGTAGACGAGCAGATAATCCATACACGGTCGCACAATAGATACTACCACCATGAAAAAAATTGAAAGCCAACTAAATAAAAAGGCCCTAAAAATAAGCCCCCCAGCCTTGAATTAGAGCCTTGGGTGCTTACCCATGTCCATCTCACCCCTTCGACATGCCCAGTCCTTTTCGTTTTCAAGTCTGTCAAAAACAGGTCACGAGATTCCGTTTTCAAAAGAGTTTTTATCGCAGATCGTCAAAGACCAAGTGTGTGCGATTGACTTTCATAATGGAAGCCAGGTGGCGTAAGGGTATAGTAGTAAATAAATAAAGGAAGCATCCATTTATAACGACGAATTAATCATCTAGTTCTAGTTAACTTGTTTCTAAATGATTCGTCAAGTAAACAAACCCATGTTTGGCTATACAAAAGAGGATCTTAGATATCGATAAATACTAGACGTTGTACATCCAATGACCCCGGCATGCGCTTAATCAAATCAAAACGACTTCATATACGACCGTTTCCATATTAGTCAAGTGGGAACCTGTTTCTGAAGGCCAGCATTTGAACGATTGTCAAAAGTTATACGCCAGATTATTGTTTATTACTATGACCATCTCGGTCAACCACCGACCCAATAGCTGCGTGATTTCTGTTGATTCAAATAACGTAGTGGAACGTGAATCCACATGTAGAGCGTTGAACTTTTCGTTACTCTAGGTGTAAAACATCTAATTCCTGCACGTTTCATCATTCAAAAACTTGTTGAAGCCTATTTTGATTTAGTGTGTCTATCATCTTAACACCATGTATAAGGATGAAACTGTCTGGTCATCATCATCAAAAGAAGCCGAACGGGTATCGACTTCATTATTATTTCCCCCCCAGTCTTCGAGGACCAAGAATGTTATCATAAATTTATACAAAAAACAGGCCGGAATTTCCAGTCTCTACGTGAGGGCATCAGCCAAGTCAAATGGAAATGATCTGATGACCGTCGGGGTATAGACAAGTCGTTGCTCCTTCCGAGGGCATCATCCATGCTGAAAATCAATTGATGTATAAAAGAGGGCAGTTCTGGAAATCATGACGAATGTCATTACTCGAACTGACTGTCGATTATCTGGTTACAGAATTAAGGAAAAGTATGTGATAGTTGCATGTGCCGTATATACAATTTAGAATTACTAAATTATATTTCTTATCAAAGAGTTATCAGATAAAATCGAGGCTTTAACCAACCAGTTGAACGGTAATCGCAGATACAATTGAAAAGCAGCAAAACGGACACTAAAATTAAAACATCGTTCATGTTGGTTCGATTCAATTTCGTGTCATCTGATTGCAGAGCGATATCGTTAATGGAGGATTCCTATTCGACACGACGGCAGACCGTTGCACTTATTTTAACGGCTGGCTCCTAGAAGAAGAAATTGTCGGTTTATTGTAAACGTGAGTTCGTGTAGATCGTCAGCGTTTGCATTGATGTAGAGCCAACCATTTTAAATTAGATTCGTCGGTGTAGGCAAAAGGGTCTAGGTTAGATATCCATCACCAACTCAACTGACGTTCTTCTCCAACAGCACGAATCTGCAACAGGTAACTTGCCCAACTCATGAATACATTTTTCAATCACGAGACGAGTACTACATGATCCACGTACAGGTGCACATCCGATACTACCACCATGAAAGCCAACTAACTATAACGAACAAAAGCCCTAAAAAAACGCCCCCTAAAATAAGAGCCTTGGGTGTAGGCAAGCGTCTTACCGTTTGCTATGCCCAGCCTCTCTGAAAAAACGAAAAGAGCTGAAAGGAATAACCTTCACATTTTCTGCAAATTAAAACAAAAATCTGATTCAAACACGTAGACGAATCCAAATCCCCCATTGACAGACAGCGGGTTTGTTGACAATCTGCGGTCATCATCACAACGAAACCTGATTTGAAAACAAAAAAGATACTTTTTCTCGCACATCGTCCAGGACCGAGTGTGAACGATTACCCCAAAAAGGCAGGAATAACCAATGATCAAGATCTAGGATGCAATCAACTGGATTGTTTGGTTAGATCGTCTGTCGTCAAGCGTTGTCAAGTTCCCACTGAGAAAAAAGGATCAACGAATTTCAATAGGAAAATAACATGAATTTCCATTTCTTCAGTTCCAGACGGTTTCAACAGTCGTTTCTCCTGCACAATTTCAAAGTTGAAATTGCGTCGTAGTAGTCCACCACACAGAAAGTCCTATTCATTTTATAAATCTTCCTTTTACGTATTATTCGTGATTGATCAATCATCGTCTTGTTATAATTCGTTTCTACATAACACGTCAAGTATAAGCGTCCCATGTTTGTCTACAACTTCGCTCAAGAGAAGATGATCTTGATAGACGACATGCCAAATACGTGTAGGGGTAACGCCCTGCGAAGTCAGAGACCCAGTCGTTCATAAATTAGCGCTGGTTTTATGCAAAATAACATTTTCTTTTGTTTTAAGTTGACATTTTCACATGCACGCATTTTTTTAATAAGATAATTTCATCCCCAAAAATGGAGATAACTCCAAATGTGCGAAAACAGTGCATCCTGATGTAAAAGTCGTATCTACTCAATCAAATCAAAGCATTTCCATATCTGCTTACATTTTAAATTGAAACCTGTTGATGTGTTTAAATTTCGAGTGCAGTATCCAAGCGAAAGTTGGTATATAAAGAGTCCAATTTTCAATTCGGGCAATTGTTCTCTTCGACACCAGCCATGATGAAACACTCGGTAAGTCAGTGATTTTTGTATTCAAATTTATCGATAATAAATTGGTTTTCATCTGCCCAGTTTGTTGCCGTTTTCTCTGTTCTAACTTGCATCGTTTACGGTCAATTGCCTGGCAATCGTCCTTCCGTCGCGCAGAGCAATGCGGCAAAGTTCTCTGTTGACAGATTGCACTACACCGACGAACAGCCTCAATTGCAGAATCAATTCGTTGTTGCGAAAATTGAGTTTCTTGAAATGACTGTCGCCGATTTAGCCTTGGAATTAAGATCATCTAGAATAATAACAGATTTTTTCATCAAAAAGCAAAGGGAAACCAATCGAAAAGTTATTTATTTAGCCAACAAATTAGCAAGTAAGATTGTTTTTTTCGATCTTAATTGACCTTCTAAACTGACCGATTTTGATGTACGACGCAAGCAATGGAAAAAATGGAAAACGAATGGGCAGAAGCAAAATCATCTCTAACAGCTGTGCAAGCCGATTTGCAGAGTAAATGTTTGTTCTTACATAATTAATGGACGTCCAACTAAACATGTTTTAACAGAAACGAAGGAAAGTTTGGGACAAACGCTTAATGAATTGGCAGAAACGAAATCATCGCTTGAAATTGTGAAAACTGATTTACTAGGTATGATTGCTTTTCTTCGAATTAGTGGACATTCACGTGAACTCGTTCGCTTTTGTTCAAAGGCACAGCGGAAACGTTGACGCAAACTAGAAACGAATTGGCAGAAAAACAGTTGTTGATCGAGGCTGTGAAAACCCATTTGGAAGGTACACATTTTTCTTAATGTTGTAGTAATTAAATGTGTTAAATTGGTCCTGTGATTTGTAGATTTTTCGACAGATGCTATGGCTAAACTGTTGGCGTTGGAGGGGAAAATTGATGGTAACATCAGCAACTATTATAAAGTATGTTCAACTCTTAATAGAAATCCTTAATTATTACGGCTTTGCAGGGATTGCTACCACCAGTTCTACCGCCGAAGTTTCCACGAACATCGGTAGACTCCCCGGTTCCTGTGAAGATCTAAAACTAATTGGTTATACAAAGAGTGGACTGTATTCCGTAATGGGAAGTAAACAAGTCCAAACCGTTTACTGCGATTTCACAACACCAGCAGCTGGGGCGCCAGGTAATTTCATCCGACTTTCACTTTCCTGTGATAACAAAAATGGTAGAATGCAGATAATTCACATTCTAATACTGACACATAATTTCAGTTTTTCAGAAGTTGATTGGTTATCAAGACGTAAAATCAAATCCAGTATACTTCTACGTCCAGAAAAACCAGCGATTATTCGGCAACCTTTGTTCCGATTCCGTTTGAACGTACCATAATCAACATCGGAGGAGCCATGGACGCAGCAAGCGGAAGATTCACAGCGCCCGTTAGGGGAACTTACTTCTTTTCGTTTACAGGACTCGCGCAATTTTCTGCCTCGAATTCACCTCTGAGAGAGCTCAACGTATTGATCTATCGAAACGGTCAAGCAGTGGCACGCAGTCAGTTGAACGAAGTCAACGGCATTGCAAATCCTTATTATTTGAGTCCGTTAACTGTTCAATCTACTTTGACGTTGCAAGCCGGAGACAAAGTATGGCTGCAGAGTGACATAGTCAATGGAGGACATATGTAGACGACTACGGTGAGGCCCGTTGCACTCACTTCAACGGCTGGCTCTTGGAAGAAGAAATCGTCGCTTAGGCGTAAAGGGGGGGGGGGCGGCTGTATTCTTGATTAATTAAACCTTATTGTAGATTCGTGTGTAACACAAGTTTGAAAAAAATTTGCTTCAAGCAATTTTCAGTCTATCCATATCACATTTCGAACCACACCCTTTTATTTTTTACGATTCCAGAGCCATCATTTCACTTGCAATCGACACCCTCTTTGCGCGAGGCGGACACAGTGTCTCGCGCAAAATTCAAAAAAATACACCCACTTAATGTAAGGCTGATGGATGCTTGTGATTGGGAGGCTTTCGAGATTAAATGACAGCATTTTGCTTACCCATATGTCCGTCTCGCCGGTTTCCACGCCCAGCTCCCTTTGAAAAAAAAAACAATCAAAACAAACAAGCAAATAACTGCCACGTCTGCCGAGAGGTTTTCTGGACACTAGAAAATACCTTTTTCTCCATACTTAAAAGGTAACAAGGTAACAAAACCTGTCGGCAGCCAAACGGCGTACCCGATGCCCAGCAAAAGACATCGAGCCAAGTGGAACCTGTTTTCAAGGGCAGAATTCTATCAAATGGCAGACGGATACAAAGAAAACATCATTGACCTTTTGTACACAGTCCACCGGTCACAACAGTGTAGACAGAAAATTAATATTCGAAGGGACCGAATGCAAATAGCTGCACGATGTCACGTGATTAAACATAGTAACGCGACACGAGTCCATTTAGGACGGTAAAAGCGGGTAACAATTGTTTTTTTTTTTCTTAACTAGAGGAATCCCATGACAGGTTAAGCTTAAACTTGATTCAGGAATGTGTTATTATCATGATCTGATATTTGCGCCATGTCCTAAGAAACTACTAAATTCCATCAACATCACCACTAGTCAGAATTGATGTTAGGAAGAAAAGTTAAGCAAAAATGGGTGGAATGGTAAGAAAATAATTTTAACAAATAAGGTATCTCAACCTCTGCCATATAGGCTCATACCATCCGCCAATACATCCGGGAAATTCACAGCACCCGTTAAAGGAACTTACTTCTTTTCTTTTAGTGGACTTGCACAATTTTATGTTTCAACCGCATCTCTCATAGAGCTAAACGTAATGATTTACCACAATGGTTATGGAGTGGCACGTAGTCAGTTGAACGAAGTGAACGGCATTGCAAACCGTGATCATCTAAGTCCAATAAGTGTTCAAACCCTGCTAGCGCTGAAAGCCGGAGACGAAGTCTGGGTGCAGAGTAATAACATCAATGGAGGGTTTCTATTCGACATCACTATAGAACCTAGCACACATTTTAACGGCTTGCTTTTAGAAGAAGAAATTGATGTCGCTTCATTGTAGGGAAGCGTGAGTTCGTGCAAAGCGTAGGTTTTTGACAGTATACTACGGGCGCTAAAACAAAAGAAAACTAACAAAATAAAATCAAACAATAAAAATAATAATTTAAAAAATGTAAATTGCTTTAGAATGCACCCCGCCTCTAAAGCTAGAACTTTGGGTGTAGGAAAGGGATGACACGATTTTGCTTACCTGGGTACCCGTCTCGCCGATTTCATACCAGTCACTTAAGAAAAAACAAACCTTCCAACTAAATGCAAAGGTAATAAACAAAAATAAAATCAAATTCAAGTTTTTCATAACCTTTAAGTAGAAGATAGAATAGATATAGAAGGATAGATGGATAGATAGAAGATTCAAGTGTATTATTTAATAAGATATATATATTTTCTATGGGAAGGGTGATCCGTGGGTGTAGGCAAGGGTGGGTTACAAACGAATGACATCCCTTTTCTTACCCTTGTCAGTCTTTCGCCGATTTTCCTGCCCAGCTGCCTATGAATAGTAAAAAGCTGAAGCAATACACAAAAGGAAGAGTTAAAATCTTCCTACGCGTATACGATAAGATACATCGTTTGGTTTCAGTTGTGGCTAAATGACTTGTCAAGTGAACACCCCACGTTGTACCATAGAATTTCGTAAGAGAAGGTAACCTTGATGAACGCCAGCTAAAACAAAAAAACGTACTGTACAAGGTTACCACCCTGAAGTCAGTACCCGTCTAGCATAAATTAGCGCTTGTAGTATGCACAAGAAACCTTTTCCTCCCGTCTCTTTTGAAATCAAGACCTATAGCAACCAAAATGGATGAAAACCAGATGGCGTACCCAGCAACCTTTTAAAATCGATTGTTCAATCAAATTAAAAACCGTCAACGCCCGTTTTCATTAGTTAGGCGCAACCAGTTTTTTAAGAGGAACCTCCAACCAAATGGTAGAAATCATATGGTATTATAAGGAACAGAACTCCCGTCCTTCATGCTAACCAAAATGGAAGAAAACAAGATGGCGTAAATGCCCCGTCTAATCATCGATTTAATCCAATCAAAGCCACCCTATAACCGCTTACATAGTTCAGTGTAACCTGTTTCTTTTTCCTTTCTAATTTTTTGGGGGTAGCATCCAACCCAATGGCGGAAGGTATATAAAGAAGAATGATTCTCACCTCGACTATTGTCGCCATTGTACAACCGTTTTCATCAGCCACCGTTTGCACGAGCCACGATGAAGCATTCCGTAAGTCATCGATTTTTCTTTTTACAATTTAGAAAATGTTCAATTCGTTGGTCGTCCGCCAGCAGTTTGTCGCCCTTTTCTCCGTTCTAGCGGGTATCGTTTACGGTCAATTGCCTGGAAATTGGAATCAAAATCTTCATGGCTTTCGTCCTTACGTTGCCCTCCCACCTTCGGCACAGAACAATTTGTTTAACTCTCCCATTGCCGCACAACTGGAACCCGGAGAACAGCCTCCAATGCGGCATTTCCCTGTCCTCGGAACAATGGCACTCATTGATGTGATTGTCCAGAACTATATCAGAGAATTGGAAACCAGTATGCCTCAATTGCTTAACCATTCAACTAATAGGAGAATATTATATTAACGATTTACCTTTACCAATAGAGTTATCAGAGACTGATGCAAAATTAACGGATTTAGCCAAAAAAGTCGATGGTAATACCTGAAACCATAAGAAATTAGAGCAAAAAGTCTAATAACGTGTACGAATTTACAGCGTTTAAGTGCACTTGTTCAGCTGACGATCCAAAGACCATCGATAAAATCCCCAGTTCCTGTGAAGACCTGCAAACTGTTGGCAATACAAGAAGTGGACTCTTCTCTGTCATGGGTAGCAAACAAGTCGAAACCGTTTACTGCGATTTCACCAAAAATGTTAGCGATCCAAGTAATTCGATCAGCGAAAACCAAAAAAAAAAAAGACCAACAATAACAAATTTTGAATTCATTTTAACTCGCAATTTCCAGGTATCCAAAAGTGGATTGGTTATCAAGACATAAAATCAAAGCCAATCTACTTCTACGTACAGAGAATTACAGATTTTGCGCTAACGCGCGTACCCATTCCCTACGAGAACGCGATGGTCAACAGTGGCAATGGCATGACGATAGCAACCGGGAAATTCGAACCACCCGTTAAAGGAACCTACTTCTTTTCTTTTACTTCACACGTAGGGTTTGCGGCAAATGCCGTTGGCCCAAAGACAAGAATTTATATTTACAAAAATGGCCAAGCAGTAGCGATCGCTGCGTTGTACGAAGTCACCACCCTTCCAGCAACTGGTACTTATCTAAGTCCGATAATTCTTCAGTCTACTCTAGAGTTGCTTCCCGGCGATAACATCTGGATGCAGATGGATGAAATGAGTAGTAACGGGAAGCTACTGGCCACCGACTATTTAACGACTTTCAATGGCTGGCTTTTACAAGAAGAAATTGCCAATTCGCTGTAAGAGGGACGTGAGTTTCCCCGGGGTCATGTTGAAATTGTTGTACGCAAACCTTTGCCTTTCTTTTGCTTTCTTCTCTTCGCTGGCAAATAAACACTAAGTTTTTCTTTGATCACCAAAAAAACAAAACAGTGGCCAACTCGACTTCTTTCCTGCACGTATCCGCACTAGCGGATGTTACAAAGCCATCGCATAGACATAGAATCCCTCCTCTTTCGAGCAAAAAGAAAATCTAAGGTAAGAAAAGGCTGGATAGAGATGATGTTCTTTTACTCACCCATGTCCCTGTTGCTACGTCCAACCTATCCGGAAAAATAAAAAGACCTTAGTAAATAACTTTAGAGTCTGTCTACACCGAACACATAAATGGGAGGTAGTTACCGTCACTTGCGTTTCTTAAGGTCACAACGTTTAAGCGATTTAGTTCTACATTCACTTCTTCTTAGTCATTTTTAATCAATTTGTCACAAGTAAACCACACACACACACACCAAGTGAATTCGAAGCCAGAAATAAAGTTGAATTGCTTAGTTCCCAATAATTTAAAAACCAAGAGGATAATAATTGGACCAAGAGTCGAGGGTTTTTCAGTCCCCATTCAAGACCCACACTTTTGTCGAAGTTCCAAAGCCGTCCTTTCGGTCACGACACAGCACATGATCCACTCGGAGCTGTACGCTGAGAAAGCAATGGGCACGAAGTTAAGAAAGAATTGTACAAGAAAACGCCCCCTTCTAGAAAGTCGTCTGGGTGTAGACAAGGGGTAAGTTAGAAAAAAAATAAAATGGAAATGGAAATTATAATACCTAGATTTCCTGTAATATTAGGAATGTTTTTATGTAAATCAAAACTATATACGATTATTTAAAATAAACTCGAAGCATGTTTGAAACACCAGAAGGTACTGCCACACAGTATCCCCTACAGATACATGGAATTGCGCACGGATCATCATTCGTTTCGGTCGGTACATTTGGCTTGCCATACATGATTCTCACGCAGCTTGACAGTAGACACTACTGACACCACTAACGACAGGCATTAAGGAAAGAAGAAAAAATTGTCCTTGAATCCGCCCCCTTCAAACAGATCGTTGGGTGTAGGTTAAAGGACAAAAATGACATCACTTTGCTTACCCATGCCCAGCCCCCTATAAAAATAAAAATGAATAACAAAAATAAACTACAAATAAACAATATCCTCCAGTTTTCTCTCATCGGCCTCACGTTAACCGAACGAAGGCATGAACAGCGATTAAAACCGGTTGGCTGCACACCTACTACACGCATTTCTGTGTGTGGTGAACGCCAGTCCGTTAGAGGAGAACGTACTGAAGCCAGAGACTTGTCTAGCATAAATTAGCGCTAGTTTTATGCATAACGAACGTACCTGTTTCTACCGCTCTCGAAAATCTAGATAACTAAAATAGAAGAAAACCAACCGGCGTATCCGATTACCCAGTGAGGGAATAACCCACGCAATCATTTTCGTCAGCCACCGGCCGAATAGCTGCGCGATTTTGTTATTCTAGAAGAATGAAACCTAAGCACAGATTAAAGAGTAAAATTTTTAAACGATGACTAGATGTTTCATGATACAAACGGAACTATCAGAGCCATTCCACGAAATCGGAAGATGCCGACCAAAACGAACGTCCATCACGCAACCAACAAATCAAAAACCAATCACAGTATGCTAAAAAACCTGAACGTGAAATTTTTTGTGGTCGATGGTGTTCATCATAGAAACCGGAGGGTTCCAATCTCAGCCGCCGTTATCCTCTGATATAGCTTCTTTTGCCACAATATTTTGATATCTGCGGAAAGACTAGCCATTACAAAGATTCAATCTTGTCGGCGGGTATCACGCCAACACAACAATCCGTCTAAAAGTCATCTGATACCCTGCCTATACGTACCACCACATGTGTTACATAGGCCGTATCAAATCAAAAAGGCCCAGTACGACAGGAAGAATTACACGGATGTCTTTTTCGATTTGAATAATGTGAACCACAAGACAAGAAGTATATAAAGGCTGGCTGTCCGACCAGTTTTGTTCACTTACGGCCAAGTTTCGTGGACGATCGCAATCCAAAGGGAAAATGAAGAACCTGGTAAGTTGTGTAAGATTTCATTGTTAAGTTTATACTTTGTTTAGTTTTCACGTACTTGTTCAATCAGGTTGTGGCCTTGTTTTTCGTGCTCAGTTGTGTCGTTTCAGCTCAGTATTTGACTCGTTGGGGCTACGATCCTTATGCTTACCTGACTCCAACGCAGGGAGTGTCCGAAGCGATTGAAGCCCGTACTCCGCATAAATCCAACCGCATGTTTGGCTCTCTCGTCAATCGATTCATTCTAGAAAATCAAGATTCAAGAATTGAAAACCTAGAAATTGAAATTCAAAAATTGAAAGGTAGATTCGGAATTTTGGGAAAACACGACACAATACACTTACGTTCAATCCCCTGGATTCTCAGCCTGTACCTGTACCGTCCCTACCATCACCATGGCATCCAAAATACCAACTTCCTGTAGAGACCTGCAACTGATGGGTCACACAAAGAACGGACTTTATTCCGTAATGGGCAGCAAACAAGTCGAGACTGTTTACTGCGACTTCGCAAAACCGTTTGGCGCACAAGGTACGACCTATCATCTCCAATCAAAATACATCAACAAATAACGAATGTGCATAGATTTTCAGGTGCTGATTGGCTCCGTTGGCGTTAAGTCAGTGGTCACGAACTTCTACGTTCAGAAAAACACCAAATTTTCGAGAAGAAATACTCCGATTCCGTTTGAAGTCGAAACGGTAAATAACGGCAGAGCCATGGATTTGGCATCGGGAAAATTTACTGCACCCGTTAAGGGGACGTATTTCTTCACCTTTGCGGGACATGCAAGTTTTCCTTCTTCTTTTACTCGAGTAGAAATCCTCAGCATAAGTTTTTACCGGAACGGTAACAAAGTTGGAACGGCTGAGGTTGGCGAGTTTCATTCGGACAACAATCAATTGTGTCCGTTAAACTTCCAGACTTCTCAGAATTTGCAGGCTGGAGATCAAGTCTGGCTGCAGATTGAAACCGTATCCAGTGGGGTTGAACTATATGACGACAGTCGTCATCTAACTCATTTTAGTGGCTTTCTTTTAGAGGAAGATTTCTCGTAAAAGCTATAAACGATGCCTATGAAAGTTCTTATTTAAACATACTAGTTAATTTATCAACGCGTAAGCCTCTAATGTTCATCCATGCTGCTGCCAATATAATGACGCACCTGAGCTATTTAAGGGAGACGATTATTCCACAAGATTTTCAATTTATATACCAAACACGATGCACCATTGTCATAATAAATAAGCGGTTGCAATGATAAGACTAGCAGTGCATGATGGCACGGTCAGATCTCAACCGAATCAATTGGTATAGAGGTGGTTACTCTGAATGTAATTTAGCACCGAATCACTGATGAGGTATCGAACACTTTCTTCTCGCCTTAATGCTCTCCGAATCTTGGTTGAACTGATTTCATTGGGGATCCATTCGGGAACTATGCTGATATTTCTCTGCAAAATGATTCAGAGAAACCAAAACGATTTAATTGAACGATGCATAATTTACTGGCAAGTGAACTAACCTGCAGCCGAGTAAGCAAATCGGATTCGTAAATGAATAGCTGAGGATTTGAACCTGAGCGTGAAATAACTATTAAGCCGTAATTGCACACAATATCTTGAATCTGTATAGTAGCTATGTTAAATTAGAGACTTCAAATGAATTCAAATAAATCAAAACCCACGTCTTCATCTTTCCAGAGGCCAGGCACAGCAAATGATTCAATCAAATCAGCACCACACAAGAGCTTCAAGTTAATGTTCAAAGGGGATTCTTTATCTGGCATTTTAGCATGGATTTGTTTGGCCCATTCATATTCAGAATGAATATCATTCAATGCTGTCTGGGATGTAATCAATAAAATTAGACAATGACTGTTTCGTTTTTGACTTGGTTTACCTTGTGAAAACGAAGTGTTTCCGCAGTTCTACTCCACCCTTCTTGTTGGGTTTCCCATTCAGAAATGTTAATCCAATTTGATGTTTCAATAGCTAACTTGACCATGGAGCATCTTTGGCTAGCAGATACCAACCCCTGGCATTACAAACAGCTGGTTATCACTTTTTTAAGCAGTATGGGTCAGCTTGAAAAACTAATCTATACCTTCTTGGCATACTGATCATGAACAGGTGAAATGATGCCTCCAAGTACCTCATGGTCATTTTTTTGCAGAAAATCCTTGGCAAGCTCTTATTTCAATAGGAAAGAAATTGATTGTTTGGAAAAAGTCCAAAAATGAATAGATCAAGTTACCAAAAATTCTCATATGCATGTTAGTCGGCGGATTGAACGATCCCACTGCTAACAAAACTGTCCGCGTCGGTTTTAAACAACTGCTCATCTTAATAAGGTTAGAACAATACAAAGACAACTTAAGAATTCTGATTAAATGCTAGAATTGCACTTTCACTCGTTGGAGTGATTAATTTGACATTGCTATGCAGACGAATCAACAAGATTGAAAAATAAAATAACACTTTGAGCGACATCTAGCGGTGAGAAATAAAACAAAAACTAATGCAACAAATAAGAGCAATGTCGAATTTTGTTTTGACCGGATCTAAATTAAAACTTCAAGTTTATAAAAAAAATCTCTGAAATCTAAACAAAATTGAAATTTTCTTTGAGTTATTTCCAATAGGTTCGTCATGTTTTTGTTGACATTTGTGAAATTAAACTTCCTGTTTACACCATTTCTCTGATTCTAGAAAGGGCTGACGTCTGTAGAAAATGATTTTAAACCACGTTTTTTCGGTACAACAAACAACGTAGTTTGTATTTACATATTTTTTTAAATATTCTACTACAACCATACGCTGACGGCAACAACTCGCACATCTCACACTGAGACACAATTAAATACAAACATCGAGGTAACATTAAAACAAATATTTGAACTGAAATATGGAAGGAGTAGTACATGTTATTGGTTTTATAACTCATAAGTTACTATCATTTCGTCAGATTTTTCACAAAAGATTTCTTTGGTCTTCAACGTTAACAACGAAAGGCATAAATATCATTTGACGTAAAAAATAAATTATGACAACAATTAAAGAGAAGACTCCATTTTGGAAGATAAAGACGTTTTAAAATAGTTGAAACCATCGGCGTAATACTCGATAGCGTTGACGTATTCTTTCAAAATACGGAAATTGCGCTCGTCTCGTTGAGAGGCACTCGTAATCGTGCGTAGTTCAGTTGGCATGATGGCTCTGGTCGGATTGGGTGCTGGAGACATTCGTTTTTCAGCCAAGTAATAATCCAATTGGCACAACGTCTATGAAACCGAAAAATAAAAGATATTAGTATTATCATTAAGACATTGAAGATCAAAACAAAACTAACATTTTTCATTCTGTTTTTAGTGCTTGTAAAGAGGTCTTTGTAGGAAGCGTCGGTTTTTTCATAATCCACCTGTTCCCATCCGACAGCTAAGCGTTGAAAAATGTTGGATGACTCTGTCAGCATAGCAGAAAACTACACACGATTTAAAAACCAAGTAAAAACATTCGTTACTTTTATTTTTTCAACTAACAATTAATTTAGTTTAACGTACCTCCTCTTGAGAATAGTAAGTTGCACTCAAACTTTCACTGGGCTTTTTCGGGATGGTGGTACTCACTTGAAGCCAATCGTAACGAAAGGGAGCATCTTCTGCAACTTTGGCGTCAAAACTCATTCTGAATTTGTCTTGACACTTCAAAAATGAAATAGTTTTAATTAAACTTTCTTTTTCGCGAATAGTTGGTTTAGTTAGGGAAATCTTACGAAATTTTCTTTCCAATTGTTAACGTAGCTAAGATCGACCCCCAGTTGGAGTGCGTAATTTTCGGCCAATACGAAATCAGGTTCTGGTGGTTCACTTCCGGTCACGGTGAATCCGCACGGTTTGATCCAAAATTCCGGGCCTTCAGGGGCCACTCGTGTACTCCTAGTCAAATCATCAGTAACCGGGAGGGACATGACGTTCTGGGCGAGAGAGATTATAACTAGATAAACCAAAACAAAGAGGAGTAAATGGGTTAGATTTTGTTGAACACAATTGGCGAATGAACTGCAAATGGATTCGGTTTAAACTGTTGAACAATCTAACAGGTATCCAGAAAGAATAGTGTGGTTATTTCAAGCAAAGTTTAATCAGAGTGACTGACCACAGGACACAAAAAGAGGTATGTTACACCCGGAACACGGAAAGTAGAACTGACAGAAGATGTTTAAAACTGATAAGCGGCCGGATATTATACAGATAATAAGGCGCTACCGGTGAGCAATTTCGGAATCTTATTATTTTGTGGCGCCCAAGTTCAAAAATTGAAAAACGGATGTTGCAACTGTCTGTCTGCGTCAGCGGTCAGTTTTGCATCATCCGCGAATTCTAAAAATCACCTTTCTTTAGTTCTAAAATGCCACAACTAACCTGCGAATATGGCGAACATCATCGGGATTTGACTAATGACTGCGGTGATTCGCCAACAAGGAAATACAAAATTCTTTAATTTCACTGGTAATTGTCTAATATGAGAGTGTTGTACCATTGTTCGAACGGAAGAGGTTATGATGAGCGGAATTTCAGGCCGTTCATTTATAGTACATCTTAATCAGTTCTTATGATAAGGTTTATCTTGGAAAGGCAGGTGGAACAAAATCACAGTAGTACGCAAGCACAGGCATGTTTTTCTAGAAGATTGAAAAGAAAGGGGGGAGGGGATCAAAAAAATAAAACAAATGAAAAAAGACGTTGCAATTGCATGACGCCATTAGGACTATACTAATCAAACAGTTATCAACCTTTGTACTTCCCAGAATTTTTTTAGCAGTAAACTGAACTCAGCTTTACGTTTGAAGAAGACATTTTCATTTCATGTCCGCGTGTTCTACAGGAATGCGATTCAAAGCGTGCATTAACTAGTGGACGTTCCGTGATTTCAAGATGTGCACATTTTTTAAACTTTGTTTTAAGAAATGATTCCCTGCATTTGATTATATTTTCTACCGACCACGAGATAATTCACCAATTAATTTATTTATCCATTTAATAAATCCCGTGATTTTAAGCAGGGGCTTAAGAGTTTGATCAATGAAAGGAAACGTGATAAAAACGTGAAATCTCTGCTTAAAGTCGACAGAGGACAAGTCTGAATCTGTTTCGCTTAATCTATTCTCGACGCACGCGCGAGTAAAATTGGTACAGGATGTTGCAATAGCATTTCAATCATTGGCAACACACATGAAACAAAACACAAAGTCTGCTTCCGTCAACAGGTAGCAAAATTCCCCTGCATTGCACCACAACCCCCCCACAAGAAAAAAAAACGGCTCGCCATAAAATGCCATCCATTTGAAGATAACACCCTAATGAAGAATGTGGCATCTCGTACTTGATTCATTGCTACTTACCTTCGAAATAAAAACAGATCATCAATGAGTCACGCACACGTTTTCGTGTACTCTTTCTAGTACAAAGTGGTTAGGAAACATTGACACCGACAAACATCACAAAACGATAAGCCGAAGATGAGTAATGCATGTTTGCTCAAAAATGAATCAAACAAAAGGCTTTTTGAGCTACCCTTTTACACATTTGCTCTTAATCGTCTAGCACACTTTCAATCGAGCGTGGGTGTTTTATTTAAAGCGATGATCGGCGATTGTTTGAAGACAATCTTAAACAAAAGATGACTAACGCGTGCAACAAGATAAGAACCGATCATCGCGTGCAATACTCATCTCAATCGATTACGACAGGTAAATCGAGATGCACTCCGTCTGCATCATTCTCACTCTAATAGCTCGAGTGCGAGATTGACGCGCACGTTAAATGAATCAAATTAGATAAAAATGAATGCGAATTCATTGGGGTTTTTTTTAATTCAATCTCCATATAAGGAGAGACGGGCTTGTATTGGGAATGGTTATCGAATTGGAAAGAAAGTTGAAGCATTTCTCCTCAACAGTTCTCAGTTGTGGCTGCTTGTGGTGGCACCGTTTGCACCGTAGTAGGTTCGGCGATGACGCCCATTTTCAGAATAATGTTGCCGTAAAGGGCTGTTTCCCTGCAGTGAGAGAGAAAAAGGTAAACGTGATGACACGACATGAAATTATCCATCATCCAAATAATCTAAAAATAAACTAACCCCGTTTGAACGATGGCAAAAGCTTTACGTGCCCGACCGTAGAAATCGAACCGTTCCATCGTTTGCCTAGTGATCCATTTTTTGTTATTAATGTGTCAAGAAAACAAGACGATGAGGTTGTGGATTTCTTTTTTTTTTTTTTAATTCAAAACTTACAGTGGAATGTCGCGTTTTTCGGCTTCCTTCATCAGCCGCTTGTATTCCGGCCACAGAGGCGGTTCCGGTAGGCCTTTGCACCGGTCCGTATCGGTCATATCCATGACGCTGGCCTAAAAGAAAATCAAATTTGCATACGTCCATAAGTTTTGTTTTTTTCAAGAATTGAGAAAGAAACTTACCGGTGACCAACAATAAGTATCTAATGGCATTAACGTGAGGATCGCTTCCAACAAGGCAGGAATCGAATGTCCGTCGGCTCTGATTTGTTTGGCTCCTTCGTTACACATGGAAGCCGTCGGGAAATTGGCATCCGCCAAAACTGTTAAATCAGAAAAAAAAAAATAAAAATCAATAAAAAGCTATTAAATGAAAATAATTTTCCTCTAAAAAATATCCATGAGACGGGAGAAATAGGAGAATAATAAAACATTCAATTCTCGCGCCCCCTTCGTTCGCCTCCCGCACAACAAGCGCCAGCGTTTTCTCGGAAAGGTGATGGGCGAGAATGTTGGGACACAACACGTTGCTCGTTCAACAAGGAAAAGAAGAAAATGTGTATCGTCGGTCGACACTCTTCACACGATCTCTCATCACCAGAGAGAAAATAGAAAAAAAAAAAAATGAAAAAAGGAAGAAGAGAAAATGAATAACAATGAAGCGCACCTTGTTACCGAAACTGACTTTTGAAAAAATAAAATAAATGAAAGAACTATCATCAAATACAACAATATTTTGCCGGTCGCTGTGTAATTCAATCCTTACCCCTTGAAAAAAAAAAAAAAAAGAATATCAACATAAGAATATGCTGGCCTGCTTCGTGAATGGACAATCCGACACGATACCAGCATCACTAAGAAAATAAAGAGATACAACAACAAAGTCTCCGGGAGAACCAATGATGTCTCACCAAACGAAAAAAACCCAGTTTCTGAGCTGACCAATCACTGCACTTCGTTGAATAAGAGTCACGCTTTTAATTCTCTTTCTCGATTCGTGAAAAATAAAAGAACAGACATAGATCCGCAAACGCTTTGATTTTTCAAACGTGACGTGAAAAATGTGATTTGAAATCCTTTTTCCTTTTTAAATCAATAAAACGAAAAAATGTTTAAAACGAAAGAAGATTAAAAAAAAAAATTGAATGCATGTGAGGGCTCGCGCCTTCTCCTCACATTTCTCTTTCCAGCCATTAACATGGTGTTCCTCCCGTGGCGGGAGCACGGAACACGTACACGAGTACATGGTAGGCCTATGCGAGTTTCCGGGAATAGTGACACGGCGCAGGGAATAGAACGAAAACGTTTCATTTTTATCCTCCCGTCTCCTACGAAAAATGATGAAAGGAAAAAAAGGGGGGAAAACGATGATTTTCAACATTTTCACTTCAGAAAATTAAAAAAAAACTGTTACGCCAAGATTGAATTAAAAAAAAAGGTGAATTCGGGAATGGAAGAGTTGGTTACCCGATCAACACCTGTCAGGTGACGATCCCGGCCATGGTAGAAAAAACAAAAAGATAAAAGCCCATTACTGAAGGTAAAAACCAATCAGATTGCACGGGACAAACAAAAGTGTTCCTACCTGAGCCATCCGTTCCGACTTTGTCGCTTAAACAAACATGTCACACACCTGGGCCTAGAACAAACAGACAAAACAGGAGAGAAAAACAAACATGCCGCCCAATTGATTGATTAAAACAATGAGCTACTTCCCGTCCACCTGTGATTATGGCTTAAGATTTTTGTTTTTTTTTTCAAGTGTTTCTTCTTCTTGTAATAATAAAATACAATATCCATTGTTTTATTCACTTAGCCAAAGAATAAAATAAAAAATGAGGGGGTTCACCTCTTTCCGCACCTTTGGCTTTACGCCGTCTACAACAAAAAAAGATTTCAAAATTTATTTTTTTAGAGAAACCCCCCGCGGTTTCTACCTGATGCCTGTGTGTGTGTGGGGGGGGATGCGGGGGGACAGGTGTTGAAGCCACTCTTTACTGTGGGGCCTAACACACATATACGCCGACAAACTCTTTTCAGTTCCGAGAATTTTTTTTAAGAAAAAACTGGCAACGTTATTCGATCGAATTTTAGAAATTCCCTTTGGATCTTTTTTTTTCTTCTTCTTATTTTCAAGGGGCGGGCAATTATTTTTCAATTTTTTTTTTGCCCCCAAAAGAAAAAAA
>NC_059188.1:754154-971623 GCF_020631705.1 Daphnia magna
TTGCAATCAGTTGACATCCAAAGCTCCTTCCGAGTAGGCCAGTTGTTTCCCCCACCCTATCTCTTGACAGGAGTTTGATTTCTCGTCCTACACTCATCGGTGCATCACCACGTTTTTTTTTTCTCTTAAACTCTGTCTACCTCGTTTTTTGTTATATCGGTGCGCCATTGAGTTTCATTACGTCGTGCAGAAATTGTCTTAAGTTGTGCGTGTGTGTGTGTTTCTCTAACGTGGGCCGCTCTTTGCCTATTTCGAACTTTGAAATGATTTCATCAAGTGAATTTGTGATTGTCGCTCAACCGATTACAGTCAGACGGATCGTGATCGCTAAACGACGTCAACCTCTGTTTAGTCTCAAACACATTGGTCAACGTAAGTGAAATTAGTTTTTAATCCTCGCCCATCGCTCATTTACCTGTTGTTGTGATTACTCACATTGTTTGATTTGTATATTATCTTTGGACTAAGATAAAAAAAAAAACCAAAAGATTGTCCACAATTTCGTGGAAAACAGAAGATGTTTTTGTCTCATCATTGTTCATCAACATATTTTTTTGTGATGACGTTGGGGGGGTTAATCGTCTTTGATTCGATTCCAGGTAGTAATGAGAGCAGTCACGTCAACATTTGTGCCGGCATAGACATGTTGTTGATGAGGGAAAAAGACAAAATTTGAGGAAAGATAAGGTCGAGCCAAGGTCGTTATTTCACCTGAAAAAAGTTTTGATTGGCGATATTTAGTTAATCCCCTCTGGCCTTCTCACCTCGTGGTCACTACCTGAGATTTTTAACCCCCTAGTTTCTCATTTTATTAGAAAATCATTTTGGAGCAGCAAATAAAATTTGCCTTCATGAAGAAATCAGCTGGGCCTCACGTGCCGTCAAGTCTAGACGTCCATGATTCATCGCAACCAACCATCTTTAATGATGATTAGTTTTTCTTCAATTGGTTCCTGTGTGCAACCCGGATTTCGAAAAATAAAAGAGAGTGACGTCATTTAGGCTAGTCTCCCAACAACTCCATTTTCCAATTTTTTATTCTATTTTTTTCGTGTATGTTTCTCTCTTTTGAGTCACCCAAACAACAAAAAGGAGAGGAAATTGTCCCGTGCGATCGCGTGGCGAACGGGACGGGTGGTGGTGGGGAGGGTTTTGTGGTTGGTTAGTCACACGCGACGTCGTGTTACTCCTAAGAGACACGGGTACAAACTAAAAGGGCGCTCGTGTCACTCTGCAGATGTCCCAGAAAATTGATCTACAATTTGTTTATTTAATTGCTGATTTTGTTTTCTGTGTTTTTCAGGAGCCCGAACTTTCAGCTGGATCGTTTTCATCATCTGCTGTGCAACGAGGAACGTTATGGCCGCACCGGTGCAACGTCACAAGGCCAACAACAGTCCGACAATGTTCGAAGATGAATTGCCTACAGAGGCAAATGTCGATAATGAACACGTTCACCTTGAAGGTAATTTTATTTAATTTTTTAATTCTAAAAGTTAATTGGATTTGTTAAAATTATTTCTTTTATTTTTTGAAAAAAAAGGAGGTGGAACAGGTGATCGATTCCGCGATGTCCGACCCAAATGGGTCAATCCGTGCGGTGGCATTCTAGACGATTCCGGCATCGACCCGGATGCCCCGCCACTCGAAGATTCCGAAATCGCCGCCAATGCCATCCTGGACGTTGACATTGCTCTCAACCAGATGGAATCCTTCAAAAACGACTTTGTAAGTCTCTTATTCATTTTCAATTTTTCTTGAATGTGGCAACAGGCAGGCATTTAAAAAAAAGACATTCACCGGATGTCGTTAACATACCTTCACAGCCTCTGGGCCAAAAAAAAAAATTTCGTTTCTTTCCCTACGGAGAGATTTTAAGAAAAAAAAAATTCCTTCTTTTGCCAATGTCGGTCGACATTTTCGCATCTTTGTCAAAGAAGGTGTCGCCCGAGAAGAAAAGAAAGACGAGAAACAAAAATCTTTCTTGTATGGGCCTGTCCTTACATGTTTGATACTACACGTATACAGGGTTATGCGGTGTTTTGGCACGGCGGAATGTGTCACTGGAACACTATTTTTCTGGTATTTAAAAAAAAAAAAAATCCTTGATCTCTGGAGAGTCGAAAGGGTCCGACTTTATGATCCGTCATTCAAAACAAAAAATCCTACAAGTCGGTAAAAAAGAATGAAAAATCCTTTCACTCTTTCTCTATTTCTGTCGCTCTCTTCTTTTCTCATTCTCTCTGGGGCTTTCTGTCTAAACAATTTAATTGTAAAGGAATGTTTATTATCTTCTTAAAAAGGTGCAAGTGCACTTGAAACGAGCCAGAAAGTTCCCTTATTTTTCTTTCTATTTTCAAGTTAATTTCTAAAGTTGAATTGGTCAGCTTAAGATGTTGGGTATTTTATGAAAACTGAGTTGCATCTGTCTTGCGAAAAAACACAAATTTCGCGTGTTGGCTCCTCTCTTTTCTTCGTGATTGTCGAACGGGCGTTATTCAACAGGTTGTGGTGACCCCTAAGACACGCTAATGAGTACCGGAAACTCCACTTTTTCTCTATTTTTATGATGAGCGCTCCCGTTTCTGTGCAAGAACAACACAAAATGACCGCCCACGCATCAATTTACGTGAAAATTGTCTCGTGCAAGGGGAATGCATTAGAAGAAAAACAAAAACAATTTATAGCAAAAATAACTTTTTCCCACGGTAGAAAACGTGACGTCACTTGCGGTATAGAACCGGAGACACGTTTTGGTCTCCCGATAAATACAAGGGTCGATCCCGCCGGAAGTACCTATATATGTACATAACCGCAATCTCATTTTAATCGATTGCAATTGAATTATTCCTTCTCAACACGCCGTCATTTTATTAGAAGAAAACTGTGCTAAAACAAAAATTAATTTGTAAAGTGAAAAATTAGAAAGGGGGAAAAACCCCCCTCTTTTTTTTTTTTTTTAAATTCAGGGTAGCGACGAGTCATAGCAGAGAAAGTATGAGGCCTATATACATAGTCTTTATATTCCCTTTTTTTTTAAATAAGCGCTTAGTGTTTTTCCCCGAAACGACTGTCTCGCAACTTGAAGAACTACTTGAAAAACAACTCGGAATTTTTGACTTGTTCTTCTTCGTATTGTCACTTGTACAAATAATCATCAAAAACCGTTTTTGAAAATAAAAGAAAAAAAAAAAAAAAGAATTTTTCAATTTTTGCGACCGCAGAAATAAAATGCCATCTCCGGTATGTATGCACACCCACACGACTCACGAAGAGAGTTCTATTTTCCCACGATCCACTCTTCCGCTTGCAAGCAATTTTTCCTCTCTCGCTACTGTCGTCTCGAAGACACACACACCGCAAAAGCCGGATATCCGACGACCTCTTGTCGATCCGGAATTCGCAGTAGTTCCGATTGCCCAATGTATATCGAATTTAAACCACAATTTGACTCTGTTGGTAGCTCAGTTTGATATTTAGATTGTGCTTAGCAGAAAGTATTTAAAATTCAATGGAAATCGTTTAGTGTTTTCATTGTTTTTTTCGTTTTAAGGGGTCAAATAATTTTCAGGGTGGAAGGGGGGAGGACAAAGGGGGCGGATGGTGGGTGGAGTAGAAAGTGACAAGTGTCATTCAACATGTTCTACATGTCTAATCATGTTTGTTTTTGTTTTTATTTCATTTGATCCACCAGGTGCGATCACTCTTCCGCATGGACTTTGACGAGATGGTTCGAACATGGGCGCATTTCCATTACGATTGGCTGCCGGCCTACGAGGCTGTGCCAAAGGCCATTGGGGCCCAGCTCGTCCCCCGTCAACTTCAAGCCCTCGAGGTAATTAGTCTTTCATTTCAATTTAGTATATTGTATTAAGTAAGTACTTCATTGTTTCCCTTCTTTTCTGCTGAATTCTTCTAGTTGGGAGCAACGTTGAAAAAGTTGTACCTGGCCGCTCAGACGATTGCCGTCGGTCTGGAACAGGTCATCCTCGACAGAGCCGTCTATGGCGGCGATTTCTTGGAACAATTTGCGGCTACTGAGAACAAACTCGCCATGGTAATTAATTTCAACCATTCGCTATTGAAAGATTTAAATTATGTAGCCGTTAACTCATTTGATTAACTTAATGCAGGTCCTGTGTTCGCTGCAAATGGCCATGATCGAGAAACACGTTGAGCCAGACGCTGACGCTGTTCGTCAGTTGATGGACAACAAATACCGCGACATGCGGAGCGCTTCGGGTCGCAATCTCCGAGATTTCGTTATCGTGCGAGACTACATCAACCTGCTGGAATACACTCACCAAGTCCTGCAACACTTTCAAAATGGACCGTCTGGGTCTCAGAGTAGTTGAACAAAAGACACAAAAGAAAGCTAAAAAGGATTGTCAAAAGAACTTCTCTGGAATGGAATTCATATTCGTCAGTTATTATCTCAAAAAATTGTTATAGAACTACATGACTACTACCTACAACTAATTCAATGTTCCCCCTACCCCTATTTATTGACATAGGAACAAAATATTTGAGTATTATATTGCACGCACACGATTAACGTATAAAAGTTCTGTCTGTGTAACCCATCGAATGTTTTGTGGCCAATTGATTTCCACATGTAGTTAATCCTACAGCTCCCACATCAAGTCCTCCCTTTTGGTTTTTCGTTATTCTGTATGTGCGTGTTGTACTTAATTTGTTGGTGAAACTCTGACTGTGATATTATTCAAATCTGACCTGTTTGTGTGTATACCAAGGCCCCCAAAGTTTCACTCATCACCTTTCTTTGATTCCGTTCCAATGTTTTCCTATTTTTGAGATGTATGGTTTCCCCCAAATGCAACAAAATTCTACTTACACAGTGGTATGATACACCCTGTTCTGACAGCTAACATAAAGACTAGAGGTCGTAGTAGCTATGATAGGTAGCCTTCATGTATGAAAAGCACCTGCCAGGCTGCCCACTTTTTGAATGACCACCTCTCGTATCCATCCCAAGAAGAAAGACCAAACACGTTCTGACGACCGGTAGTTATTATTATTATTAGTGTACTCGATTCTATTTATTTAAACACACAGAGATACAGAGAGTAAATGCACACATCAATCTTTGTTGTGTTTGGCCATCAAATAAATGCTGATCATGGTGTATAATTAATAGTTCCTTTGCATAACTAGAAACAGGAAAAACCCAGCAGGAACAATACAAAATCATCACATTGCATTTTGGCCCATAGATAAGCAAAACAAAAAATCTAGCAGACGAATATGTCATGAATCTTTGTTGTTTGTGCGTACGTGCTCGTCCAGTTGAAATCATAGAGATACGCAATTATTCCACACTTCAATCAGTCAAATAGTTCCCAATGCAGAGATTGTCCAATAATTGTATAAATATAATACGTGTTTTGAATTGAACCACTGAAGTGCCGTCTTTCTTTTTCTTACTAAAAAAAAAACGCTGAAATTTTAAAGATGAGCACTTGGCACAACCGTAAATTGGCATAGAAATGAACTGGAAAACGCTGCCATGGATGACGTCAATGCTAAAAATATTCTCTGTCAATAGAAATCTTTCCGGAAGGTCAAAGTATCACCTATAGCTATGGTAAATTAACTCATCTACATCATCAGTTTTTATTAAACAAATCGACCATGAAGTTTTATCATTTAAGGTTGTGGTCAAGTACAACGACCGAGGCCACCTTCCGAGAGGAACCCGCTCGACCTTCCTTGTTCCCCTGAAGAAGTTTTTGAATTCGACGTTTTCCGCAAGCATTGCGCGACATCTTGCGAGTGTTTTCCGAATGACAATAACCTACGTTTTCTATCTCGCTGTATCCTCTCGTCTTTCGAGCCGCCATTTTCCCCTCCTCTCTGCGTCAAGGCCGGGAGGGACAACGAGAGAAGTCTTGTGACTTTGGTTTCGTTAGGAAAACCAAGCCGTTCTGTGCCCCATCGTTGGACGCAGTTTCTTTTTCTCTTCGTCGCAAAAATGCTTCGTTCCAAGGTAAAGTTCTCACCTTGACGGCCACTTGTTTGTGTCTATTTTCTTATGCAGATGAATTGTATCGCATTGTGAACGCTAGTGATTAAACAGTCGTCCATTTCTGGTGGTTGTTGTTGGGTGGCTCTCTCTGGCTCCCGCCCACCTTCTGTCGTGCTTTGTTTTGATCTCTTAATTCCCTACTACTACCTGAATATCCATCTAATTGCAATTAAATTCTATTTGGTTTAAGGCAGGGGACGATAGCATTCGTCTCCCTGATCTGTGAAAACAAAGAATGCTGAATTCGAACGAACAATGGGGTTAGGTGGGAAATTTCCAAATTTCACGACGTGACGTCAGCCTTCGATTTTTTTTTTCATTTCTTTTTCTACCCCCTGATACTACTACATCGCGCGCGCTCCCTCTTGCGTCATTTCACCATTCAATTCTAGTGGAAAGGGGCAACTAAAGTGGTGTTTTTTTGAGACTCACTTGGTGACTGCGTCGTGGGATTTTGCCTTTCTTTGAACTTTGTGATAACGTACCTCGATCAAATCGTAGAATTTGGCTTCCCAGAAATGATTTATCAACATTAGGTGACCCACATCACGTTATCAGTGTTTTGACAAATAATTTCAAACGCGTTTCTGACGTTGCAGATTTCATTACTTAACCACAATTTTTTCTTCTCATTTTGTTTCTCATTTTAGATTATGTGCCATGCCTTTTGAAGTGGTGTTATATGTGGTTAGCCCTTGTGCCAGCCTTGTGAGCTGTGCCGGCCACCACTCGGCCCACAATCTGCTGACCGATTCTTTTTGCCCTCCACGAGTTTTCTGAGTTTCTGAGCGCTTTACCAAAACCAATCTATGTTATAAATCCTTGAAAATCCCATCATACACTACTGCTTTATTTTGTAACTCACTCACGCTTGGAAGGTTCAATTTTGAACCTTCTTGGGAAGGCTGCGTGTTCTGCACTAGGGGACATCCCGTGCTTCTTGTGAGTACTAAAGTCCTACAATTAATACTGTTTTTACATCAAAATTCATTTGGTTTTTCATCTGCAGGTTTTATATGAATCTTCAAAAACACTTTTAAAGTGTGTTTGTGTGTAACTCTTGCATCCCTCTGGTTTTCACATTGTTCTGGTAGCAGGCTTTACCTTCCAGTCTTCAAGTTGTTTCCGGCCTTCAACCCTTGAAGAGAAAACAAAAATAGTTACCCGATCTAGTCAACAGGGCACAAAAAAGCCAACCTCACCAAACACCATCTTCTTAAGAGACGGGGACAAAATAGGAATTGGAAAGAAAAGAACAAGATTTGAAAACCAAAGTGAAGATACAGCCCAGAACTTCACTCTGTATTTTTTCATATAAAAAAAACGAAAAAAAACAAACAAACAAAACAAAACAAAACGAGAAAACACAAAGCAAAAAGAAATCTTCATTTAAACAAAAAAACAAGCAAGAAAAAAGAAAACAGAAAAAAAAACTATTTATTGATTTAATTACGCCCTCAAACTCGTTTTCAGCGTTATCCAACGTCTATTAGTTTTGATTCTTACCCCACTTTAATTGAGTTTTTCATTCACAAAACACAAGATATCCCACTTAAAGTCAGTTGTGAACCGAGACAGATCGTAGTCTATTGGACGTTAGGATAATTCGTTGCAGTCGTTACTGCTACTATGCATATTTTCTATTATAAAGGTATTTAAATCAACCAATACTTTTTATCAAGTACAATAACTAATCTGTCTTCCCATATTTTATCAACCAGGTTTAAAAAAATAAGGGAAGAGGAGGTGAAAGTCCTGTTGGTGGGTACGGTCGGACGAGGAGGTGGAGGGGCAGACGGGTTTTGGGGGCAGTCGTAGTGCCATGCGTTACGCAGCTCCCGTTGCCATGCCTGCTGGCCTGGGTGAATGGCTCGGCGCCGAACTGGAGGCCAGAGGTGTTGAGGCTGCTTCGCTCTATGCTCGTGCTGTGTTATCCATCCTGCTTCACTCGGAAGTGGCGGAAGCTGAGCTTGAGCTGGATCCCGAGACGCAACCCGCATGGAATCCGCGCGCTGCCTTCGAACTGGAACTGCGACTGGAACGTCATACGAAGGAAACGAGACGTGGCCGTCCGTCGAAAAAGAACTTTGCAACCAAAAGTTGCGGCACTGGCCATCATCTCTCCAAACGGTCGAGCAACATGGCCACCAACAAGTATGTTTGACTTTCCTTATCAAATTTTTAATGTCACAGTTGCAATATTACAAACTTTGGACTGGTCTTTTCAGTGGACGGAACCAGGGACAATGTGCGACGCCAAGAAGGCGTCCCCATTCGTGGAACGGTGACGAAGAGGCTCTGAAGAAGTGCGCCGCCATTGAGTGTCTGCTCTCGGCCACGGACGATGGTCAGTGGGGCCCTGTCGAGAAATTGGTCGATGAACTTTGCGCCCGCCTCAAGCTCCTTCAGTTGGAGCAGAATGGCGGAGCTAGCTGCGGTGACGGACACGTCAAGCAGCGTTGGACCAATCACGGCAGTGCCCCAGAATGTTTCGAAGCGGCCAGCAGCTCTTCCGACTCGGACTCCTTTACCAGCGTCTCGTCGCCGGAAGGTGGCGATCCGGCCGAACACTACCGCCAGGCTTTCCCCCCACTCGAGATCCTCTCCGACTCGGACCAGGTAGTAAATAAAGTTGGTGTTGATAGCTGCCTCTTTTCCTGTCATAACCCATTTGTCACGCAATTGCAGAGTACCCAGCTGGTGACTGAACCGATATGGAACGTTCGCAAGTCTGCCGAGAAGACCCAGCAGACGCGTGTTCGTTTTGTCCGGATGCCCGGAACACGTTTGTCACCGCCTCCCAATCCCCAATTAGCCATAGTTGATTCGTCCTCTTCCCAACAAGTCGAGGTCTATGGCGAGTCTTGTGCTTCGGAGGCTTACTTTGGGGATTGTTCTAGAGATAGTTCCCTTGAGCGAGCCCCGACTCCGCCCGTTAATAGTTGCACGGCCAACAGCAACACCAAAGGGCGTCTTTATGAACGAGGCAGCGGATTCGATGGGGAAGATGGAGCTGCACTTTTGAGCGACGTGCTGAACAATGCCTTCAAGTCGTTCTGTCAGCTTCACGAAGACGAATATCCCGTCCTTGGCTCGGAATCGCCTGTCAGTCAAAATGTGGGTACTCTGAATGATTGGAAAAGTGAATCTGATTGGAGTCATCCTGTTGGAGATGCTAGCAATATTTGGGCTCCGGTCGAGTCGGATTGGGCTTTAATGGGGCCCGAGCCAACAACGCCATGGCTTTCCGATTTGGTGGCAAAATCGCCCGCAGACACGGCTGTCCAGCTGAGCTTGGCTCTGCTAAATCATCATCCGGAGAAGAGCGGATTCAGCCCCGTGTTGGCCAGATCGCTGCAAAAGGCTTTGCCCAAGAGCAGCAAGTTGTTGGAATGGTTGGCCAATCTCGCCACTAATGGAGAAGTTGGAAAAGGCGACCCTGACAATGATGAGCACGAAGTGGAACACATTTTGAAAGAAACTGAGCGGCCTGATGATGAGGAAGAAGAGAATCTCTTGACGTCACCAAAAACTCACTTTTGTCCCATTCAACAAGAAGGGGATGTTGAAGTTCAGGTAACTGTGAAATAATATGATTTGTGCACGTGAACTTTGCAGCTTATTCTTTGCGTTGTTTGCATGAATTAAGGTGAGCGATGGGGCGACTTTTGATGTTGATGCTCAGCCTGAAGAAGTTCACTTTCTGCGCAGCCCAAGTGGTGCGCTTTACCTACCCGATTGCGAGGAAAGTGGCGATGGATGGAAGGGATGGGCCAAGTACATGATCTACAAGCTACCAGCTTCACCAAGTCCGTTGACGTTGACTTCAGATCAGACGGAACAGGAGCAGCAGACCAGCCGCTCGGCCACTCCGTTTACATTAAAATTTCGTGTTGTTCAAACGGAGAAATGCTGTCAAACAGATTCGAGGCTATCCATCAATCCTGGTATTTGCTTTTTCTTATCCTACTTTTTAAACATAGGATTCAGTAAATATTTATTTATCTTTTTCATTTCACTTGCAGATAAATTGCCCTCTGTAACACCTCGGGCCATCTATCCTTTTTCAGCGTCTTTGACTACTAGCCATGGTTTGTTGGATGTAGGAGATGTGTGGAAGTTCGATGCGGAAGCGGTTACCAAAGAGCTGAAAGAAGATCTGAAAGGAGAGGACGAACTCGGAGGGAGAGACGAGAATGAGGAAAAGGAGCTGATCAGTGGCAAAGAGGAGGAAATGGACGGACTGTTGAATGAAGTTTGGAACGTTGCCACGACTCTCAATCATGATGGCGATGACGAAGAACTTGTTGATGGTAGCATCATCTCGCCATCCGGTGATGTGCTAGAGACCGCTGTTGACATTGACCAAGTTCCTGATGTGAAGGTAGTGATGGTGCCAGCGGAAACTGTTCCTGTGACAACAGCACCTGTTGAAGAGGATGTTAACGAATGCAATCTAGATGAACTGTGGGATCCGTTCGTGGACGAAAGTGGACGTGTTGACCAAGTTGACGTTTGCGAATGGATTCCCCAGTCCTATGGTTTGACGGATGATGGTTGCGAACAGTGGGCCGATCCGGATGCCTTGGCGGAATCTTGGCCACCCCCCAATATTCCCGTTGAATATTTGGACGACGAGTTCTTTGAAGAAATTTACGGCTCACTGGATTCGATGAAGGCCTCAGAAACGGCTAGTGGTGCTGGGAAGAACAGCCGCCGTCGAAGGCGCCGAACTAGCCAGAAGCATCAAACGGTCCGGCGCCCCAAGCGTCCGTGTAGTTTTTTCGTTGAAGGTGAATGTCGTCGCCCAGATTGCAAGTTTTCACACGACCTTGGATCTATTCCTTGTAGATTTTGGATCGAGTCCTCTTGTTTTAAAGGTATTTTTGTCTTACTGGTTTTGCGAAAGTTCATTGGAATTCATACATTTTTTCTTTCATTCGCGATTCAGGCGAAGAATGTCCATTTCTACATGGTCTACCAGTGTCCGACAATTCGCGCGATCGGAACCGCAGCTGCTCAGATGCCGAATTGTCGGAAAGCTGTGGTTCCGAGGACGCTGTGGAACTGCCGCATAAGTTTGGCCGTGCTGGTAAATCCAGTCATGGCCGTAAGAAGTTCCAGTTCGATTTGGAAGCCGACTTCCCATCGCTTTCGCAGGCTAAGATCAACAACCAAACCGGTGACCCGAAACCAACCCGTTCCGGGGCCGGTCCGTTGGTCAGTCAGTCTCGTCCCATCGCCATCACGCAAGGGTTTGCTGCCGCTGACCACACTTCAACTACAGCCGGATCGTCCTTGGAGAATGGAGCAGGTGAACTGCTGGTCAACAGTGGATTGAAACGGCGCCGCAAACGATTCCCATGCCAACGCGTCAGCGCTTTCAACTTTGTACGAAATGTTAATTGATTAAAATTTTATGTTTAGCCTTAATGTTCATGGCCTTCAACAATCTTTGCAGGTAGGAACTTCGACTGAATCTTCTCCTGGTGAAACTGTTTCTATCAACGTGGTGCCGGCTGGGAAACGATCCCGTAAAGTGGCCAAAGTGACTCTGTGCACAACCACGGCTGCATATAAACGTCAAGAGAAGGTCAGTAAGAGGAATGTCGATGCCATCGGCGTCGTGACGCAATCGGAGCGGCGACGCACTAAATCGGAGCACGACAATGGGAGCGTGATTGTCGTTCACGGGGGAATTGGGTCGCGTCTGCGTCTCTCTTCCAGCTACAAAGAAGGTTAAGGACAACTTTACAACTAGACAACAACTATGTGAATCCTACCCCTTTCTCCAACCGGTGGTCATATTGTACGAGTTGTGTACGTGTTTTTAGTTACTACCCCCTTACAAGAAAAACAAAAACAAAACAAAATTTAATGATAAGAAAGATTTATATTTAGCTTCTGCCAATCTCTACCAAACACGTTTTAACCACCTTAAATCTCGCCCAGCCCGCCATTTTACCACCTACAATGTGCTTGGCTCTCATTCATGAAAAGAAGAAAGCAAAAATGTAACCCTTTTCTCCCTAAAAGTTAATTTCTCGTTAGTTTCATCAGTTTCTTTTAAATTCACCAATCTCCCCCACCTCTGTTGGTTTTCAAAATTTTTTTTTTTTTACAAGTTGCCTCGTTTCTTCATCCTTGTCTCCCAAATATCTTTTGTGTCATTGTGACGTCGTTCCGAGGCTCCCTCCCCCCTTTTTTTTGTCAATTTTTTCATTCATTTCCGTTTCCTATTCTTCCGGCACTTTAGTTTCCTTTTTGTTTCTTTCTGTCAGTTGGTCTCCCCAGTTTTTTCTGGAGCGCCGGAATGGCGTACATCTCGCGGTGCTTTCAATTTCAATTCAAAATTAATCTCTTTACAAAAATTTGAAAAATTTGCTGCCATCTTTTTTTTTTATTGTTGAAATTTTTTTAACGAGTTTTTCAAAAAAAAAAGGAAGAAAAAGCCCGCCTGTCACCGTCTTTCCCGCACGTGTTCTCGTCTTGATTGATTTATTTTTCTTTTGCGTTCTTGTGACGTCTTCGAGTCCGTGTTAGTTCGTTTCGTCGCTAATGAACTCTCCTTCCTTTCCCTCTACTGCTCCCCTTTAATTTTCGTATTTCGTTGAAATGCAAATGTTGAGTGAAGTAGCAAAATGTCATCTATTGTGAGAGGGAAGGAGGGGAAAAAATAACAAGGTGTATCTCTTTAGGTGATAGAGAGAAACTCCCCCAAAAACATTTACAAAATTACTGAGAGGATGATTTCACAATAAACTTCCCCTCCCCAAATCTATTTTTGTTTGTAGTTTGGGTCAACGTGAAAAAAAAAAAATCAAACTAAAAATCGACTTTTGTATTTTTTTTTTTATTTTTTTAATTTTGATAAGTTGGCGTGATTCCAGTTATAACTGGAATTATTATTATTGGCCTAAGGCAAATAATCGATCGGGATTGTGACTATCACGATAATTAGTCTAATTGAAGGCGATAAATGTACCGAAGATTGATTACAAACTTGGATCCAACGTGTGTGCATTTTTCTAAGTCATTAAAATTTGCTTTCTATTACATGTTCTAAATAAAATCCAGGTGTATAAAAGCCAGAACTAAAACGTAAATGACCTAGAGAACGAAACCCAAGGTAAACGTGCAATGAACGTGACCGATCAGTGCAATGTGAATGCAAAGTGAGTTGACCGTTAGCCATAATGTATAAAGGTGTAAAAGAAAAAGGAATTACGGACACATGCGACACGAATCTCAACGACTGTAATGAAGTAAGAAAATGCCAATTAGGCCATACTAAACCGTACCATCTTCAATGATTCTTCATCCTAAGGAGCGAAGATCTCGGGTGCCGCCAGCAGCGATCTTGTAGCTCCCGGGTCGATCTTGCAGCTCCCACGGCGATCCCCGTTGTGCCTCTTCAGTGCCTTGGCCAACATAAATACACAAAAGAAAAACAAAACACAGTTAGTACTCTTTAATTTTTCAATAGTACTGTTCACGACGACGATCCTATACCTCCCACGGCGAGTCTGCCCTTCCTCGGCGATCTCCTAACTCCCTCGATGATCTTGCACCTCCCTCGGCGATCTTGTAGCTACCACGACGATCCCCGTTGTGTCTCTTCGATGCCTTGGTCAACAAAAATACATAAAAGACACACAAAAAATAACACAGTACATTTTAACTTATCAATCATACCTTTTATGGCGACGATATTTTAGTTCCCTCAGCGATTCCCGTTGGGCCTCTTCGGTGACTTGGCCAAGCTAAATACATAATAAAAAACACAGTTAGTACACTTAACTTATCAATAATACCGCTCATAGCGACGATCTTCCACCTCCCACGGTAATCTTCCACCTCCCACGGCGATCCCCGTTGTGCCTCTTCGGGTGCCTTGGCCAAAAAAATACATAAATGACAAAAAAAAACAGTACGTTTTAATTTATCAATAATACCTTTTATGGCGATGATCTAGTAGCTCCCTATACGGTCCCCGTTGGGCCTTTTCGGTGGTCTGGCCAATCTAATTACATAAAAGACAAAAAAACCCCACAGTTAATACACTAAATTTATCACGGATACCCTTTTTTCTGGTGGTGACGATCTTCGGCGACGATCCACGGTGTCCTTCCTTCCACGGTGATGCCCAGAGATTGCCCTCCTAATTCATCGTGGAAGAAATACAAAAAAAAAAAGGAATTGCTTTTGATTAATCGAGAAACATCAACTTCTGCTTAATGCTAACACACATCGAGAACACGCATGGCAACAGTTTTTGACAGAAAGGTCCTAATAAAAAAAATTTATGATGAATGGTTTGGTTCAGTTGTTGGGTTGTTAATGTTAAAGGTGTGTTTGCTGATGTACTAATAGGTTTGAGGATGCCAGTAACTGTGCAATGTGCAAAGTGCAAAATGCATGGATGGGAACATACGGAATACATTGCGTGGTGACAGTGCAGTGCAAAAGCAACGTGTGAGGTATTTAACGTTAACTTAATCAACGTGTTTCTAATCTATCTAGGCTAATCTAGACTAAACCAGTGCGGATGCAAAACCTTGTGCTCATGTGATCCATGTGCAAAGGCGTGAAACACTATCATAACACCCAAGCAGGTATTTCTACACTAGTGTGCATCGTGCAGGTGAGCGAACTACTGAGTTGGGAAGTGAAATCGGATTTTCGTTTTTCTAAATTGTATTGCCCAAGGTTATAATGTGTTCGAGGTCACTACCAACGGGTATGTCGACGTAGGTGATATTGGCATTTCCTCAGCTTATGTCGAAAAGATAAATTTTATCTTTCGACAGCCTTTAGGTTTTCAAGTTTTGTTACCTCTACCTTAAAGTTTTTTTCGGAAAGCCAGGTGGCTTTCCTAATAAAGCAAATAAAAATACTTATTTACTTGGCTTTTCTTTTAATTCCAATCAAAACCATGAATTTAAGTCGAGGTAGCACCTCTAATGTAATCACAAACCCCTTAGCAAACTATTTTTTGGTTGGGCCTTTTTTTAAGTTGATGCCGTTCAAGCTTTCATTTTTCAAGATGGCGGTGGCTAGACCCGGTTTGCATAGCAAAAACCAAACCTAACCTACCCATCTTGGGATCAGTCTCAACCGGATTGCCCATATGGGCGACTATGTTTTGCGTTTGCGGTGATCCGTGGGTAAACCGGTTTTTGCGAACCGAAACCGAGCCCCATCTAAAAAGGACGGAAATCAGAATAAAAATTTGTGGCAACAGTGGCAACGTTGAATTCTGAAAATGTTTCCTTCTCGACTGTTTGTCATTTACCGCCCAAGTTTTGTACAGATAGGGTTATGTTATTTAACCAGAATTAAGAAGCATTTAACTTCCAGCATTGTGTGGTAGAAGAATGGAAAGTTCTTTTCAATGTAAGAAAAAGTTTAGTTTGCCAAAATTTGCTTCAGTTGATAATGCCTGATCACATTTGAACAATGAACATGCCGGTTGACTAGCACAAACATGTGTTAAGTCCATGTACAAGCCTTTTTGTACTAGTTTTGTTTTTATAGGAAATAATTATCTTAAAATCATATTTTTCTTTCTTGCAGTGTTATATTCTGTAGTATGATGGTAAGGTCTGGATCCTAAAATGATTCTCACGAAAGATGCTTAACAACCGTGAAGTTATTTGATCGTTGATAGATATTAGGGTTGTGAGATTTGAGCATAACAAGTTAATCGTCCACCAATTAAAAGTTTTTATTTTATTTTAGCTCGTCACTGTTGCCATGATGCTGTTTATACAGAATGGTGTGTATTTACTGCATTGGTTCACATTCAGCCTTTATGTTGCACAAGTAAACAGAATATGCCTGTTGCAACTTCCTAGTCTCCTTATTTTGTTGTATTTAGGAAGCTGTTTTAAATTCCACTACAGCGAGAAGGAACAGAGTGATTTTTTCTGTTAATTCTTGCCATTCATGCCATTCCTGTGATCACCTTGTTCCGTTGGCTACGCAAACAGGATGCAGATGAAAAGGTGGTCTCTTTAGCAACCAGGTAATCCCTAGTAATAATCTTAATTAACTTCTTCAATACCTAAAAGAAAAGTTTCTATATTTGTTGCTTCAAAAACACAATATGGTAATTGAGATTCAATGTTAAAGTGAACTACGACAAAGTAATGGGTCGTTTGGGTCAGCAATTGCTTCGTTCGTCCGTTGACATAGATTTCATTGTCACCCTGTTTGTGTGGAGGTTAGGAAATTCGTTTCATTTCCTGATTAACCTGCCCTGTTTGTATTAGATGGTTTTAAGAGATTAAGAGTTTTCTGTATCTTAATCTTACATCTCGGAATTACAGTTCAATTGCCGTACTGCCTAAGTGGTGTTACAGTTCACAGCCAGTTAGTGGTGTTTAGTTTAGTTTACAGCCAGATTTAGCCTTGAATCGGCACACAAAAAAAACATCCAAATTGATTCGTGACGAAGGCGTTTGCGTCCTCCTTTTTAAATTTTTTTCTTAAATAAAATGTTTCTTTATCAGACTTTGAACCCTAATTTTTCCGCGCGATAAATTATTGTTTCGGGTGTTTAGTTTTTGCTGTTCATTCCGCTTGTTATCTTATCTCTTGCACCAGATCCACAGAACCAAGCTGGTTCTATGAATCTGCTTGCAACGAAGAGAACACATTTTTAAAGTTCCTGTATACTCAACTTGTGCTTTCAATTCATGAGTATGCAATGGCAGTGTTAATTTGAAAATGTTCTCATAGTTTTGTTTGGTTTTGCGTAACTTGTCTTAATTGGGAGTTTGGCTTGCATGGGTTTAGCACAGAAACACAGACGCCACGCAATCATGGCATTCGAACTAATATTGCGGAATCCTTGTTTCGCACTCCCTTTTTTTTTGGTCATCTTTCTGATTGATCTTACTTTCCATAACCGAATGACTTCTTAAAAAAAAAACGGGGAATGGCAAAAAAATTCTAAATATTTCGTTTTTATTTTGAATGTGTGTTTTTTTCGTCGTCTGGATGATATTTTGATCAACTGTCTAGTAGCTCGCTTTGCACATATGCGTAGTCTTCACTCTGCTGCTTAAGTAACCTCAAGTTGAAATATTTTTTCTTTTGCTAGTGGGATGTTTGTTTCCACTTTTTTCGAATTAGCCGCGACAGCGTTTAAAAAGTATATTGCAAATAGATAAAAACTGCATTTCTTTTATCTTTCGTGTTTCACTTATTTTGATTCTTGTCGCCCAGCACATCAGTCGAGTAAGAGATTTGATGGAAATGTAGCTTTTTGAACACATAAGATTTTATCTGACAAGCGATTCTTTTATTTGTTCATTCTGTTTATTTTTTTGTAATTAAATGTAGCTGTAGGAAAGGGATTGTAGGAAATTCTGTGCTTTTTAAAAAAATTATCATGGTACTAGTATTTGCTGTCGAATTAGATATGCAAAACCTTCATACATAGTTAAAGATTTCTTCTTCTAAAAGCCAGCCGTTAAAATTCGTGAAATAGGTATCACTGTAGTCGAATAAATTGCCATATACAGAACCCCTAGCAATCTGCACCCAGACTTCATCTTTAGCTCTCAACGGTAGAGTAGATTGAAGGGTTATTGGAATTAGATAATACGGGTTCGTAACGGCGCTGACTTCGTTTATCTGACTACGACCTACTTCTTGATTATTAAGGAAAAGCCTTACGGCGAATTCGCTTAGTACTCCAATGGAAGTCATCTGAAATTGCACGAGTCCCGTAAAAGAAAAGAAGTAAATTCCCGCAACGGGTGCCGTGAATATCCCAGTTCTTAAATTCATGGCTGCTCCTTCGTTAAGCAATAGGCGCTCGAACGGAATTGGAATGTCGACAGTCGAAAATTTTTCGGTTTTCTGTACGTGAAAGTATGTTGATCTTGTCTTTAAATCTTGATAGCCAATCCAATTCTCGAAATCTGAAATTTTTTTCATGAAATTTCAACAAAAAATAAGTTTTTTTGTTCTGTTATCCATTCATTGGAAATTACTTTTTGCTTTAATATTTCGTAAATTGACGGAATCTAATAATTACCCGGATCAAATCGCGATTTGTTGAAGTTACAGTAGACAGTGTCAATAGCGTGGGGTCCTATAATTGAATAAAGTCCATTTAATGTGTGGCCAATCACCTGTAGATCTCGACACGATGATGGCATTCCGTCGATGTATCGCGACTGGTGTTTTGTTTCATTGATGCCATTTCGACTAGCATTGATGGCGCCAATTGCAGCAGGATGTTGACTCTACAGGCCGATTGTAACCGCTTTAAATAGTTTGAATTGTGTGAACATCGCGTAAGGCTCACCTGTTGATGAAGTTGGGATTCCAGTACTTCGACTTTTCCTTCCAGTTCATTAATTTTATTTACTAAGGATTCCCTTATTTTTCTCTAATTGAAACATGATCCGACATTGTTTTGAATTGCGGTACGCTATCCAGTTAGTAGCAAAAGGAAAAGACTTACATTCTGTTGATCCTTCTCTTTCAGTTCAATCAGCTCCGCTTCAATTGTTACTTCTTTTTCATTGACCACCTTCTTGAATTGAATCTGAGAAATGTGTCGAGTTAGTTGGTTTTTGTGTGGGAAACGAAAGGCATTGAACGACACGAGGTAGAAAAAAGAAATCTCTCACGTAATCTTCTTGAAACTGTTGAAATCGATCCTCCAAACTGAGTGCAGCAGCTGTGGAGCAAGTAGACCAAGCCAACACCAGGATTCCAATCTGAATCAAAATTAAAGAAGGACGAGCCATGTTTTGCCTTTTTTTAAAAATATTTTGGCGAGTTCCTTTTCTGACCTAGGCCATTATCTAGTTTATATAAGACACACGGAGCGTTCAACAGATTGTGTACCTTTGTTGATTCTTAATTATCTTGTGTCACGGTTATCTCGTCAACTTGACGTTCGCGTAGACTTCGATGGCCTTTGCTATAAAAGGGAGATACCCTCTCTGAAATAAAAAAAATCCTTTAAGCTTTGTACGTCGAAAAATATTATGACTTACAAGGCATGCCGTAGTTGCCCTGCCTTGTTTACAATTCGATGATTGTAGCTGATCGACAGGCCAGTTTGACGGGTGGACGCAGTTTGTTTTCGACAGGAACGGAAAAAAAAGTCAATAGGTCGTACCTTAATTGAGCTTTTTTTTGTTTGTTTGTTAGGTTGTGTTTCATAATAGCATCTCTATGGAGAATAACTTATAGATAACCACTAAGTGGTCGACGTTTGTCATAGCTCAGTATCATCGAACTAGTTAGAAATGTAAATTTAAAACAAAATCTGCATGATTCAGACATTCATTCGAAGTTGTCCAATTTATTTCTAGATTCGTTGACAGCATTTGGAGCCTCCCGGTTTGAAAATGTAGGAAAGTTATGAGAAAGACGTGTTGACATCCACCTTACATAATTGAGGGAGAGAGCTGCGGTTAGTGTTATTGCTTAGTAATGCCAGCTTCTTCATCGCCCCTCTTCATTGGCCAGGCAAACGAACCCGCGGATGAGAAGATTTTCGTTTTGTCAACCAGGTTAGTCCGTGTAATAATTCTAGTTAACTTGTTCGAGCCCTCCCAGAAACAAGTTTCTGTATTTAGTGCTTAAAAAAACTAGAACACAAAAAACGACATGTTAATCGAGGCTCTGTCAAAAAGGGAACTGCTACGAAGTAATTTTAGCCGTTTTTTTTTATTTTGTTTGGTTATAACCGTCGTTATGGTTCAGCAATCTTTCGTCCGTTGACATAGATTTTATTGCCACCTTGTTTAACCTTGGGGTTAGGAAATGTTTCATTTCCCGATTAACCTGTCCTTTTTGTAGTAGATGTTTTATCCGTACATGGATAAGTTAACATGTGTCTACAGCTTATCGGTGGTTTTATTTTCAAAAGAATTCTTCATTAGGCTTCGACCCCAAATTTTTGCGCGATATATTATTGTTTCAGGTGTTTAGTTCTTGCTGTTGATTCCACTTGTTATCTTTCTTGTCTCTTGCACCAGAATCATAGGACCTACTTGGTTCTATGAATCTGCTTGCAACGAAGAGAACACATTTTTGTCTTCACTCTGCTGGTTATGTAACCTCAGGTTGAAATCTTGTCTTTTGCAAGCGGGGTATTTGTTTTCCCTTTTCTCCGAATTATCCGCCTCGGCGTTTTAAAAGTCTATCGCAAACAGACTAAAAACTCTCTGCGTTTCTTTTGTCTTTCGTGATTCACGTGTTTACATTCCCGTCTCCCAGCACATCAGTGGAGTGAGAGATTTGATGGAAATGTAGCTTTTTGGAGAAATCAGATTTTCATCTGACAGGCTATTCTTTTTACTTGTTCATTCTGTTTTCGCTCTTTTTTTGAATAATCAATTATAGCTGTAGGAAAACATGAGTGAAAGGCTGTTTATTGAGTGCACGATGTGACAAAAACGTTGAACTTGGTTGGCATGCGCCTACGACAGATTCTCTTTTTTCTTATTTAACGAACTTGGGATGTTGTAATGTGCAAACCATTTAAAAAAAAACTTAGCAAAACCTGACTAAGAAATCATACAAACAAAAAAAAGTGAAGGGAGATTTAAGGCGAGTATATTTTCCGTTTTTACGATACTTTAACTTCTCTCTTTCATTTAATGAAATCCGTTCGCATCTTTAGGACGAAAAGAAGAAAAAGCGTCAATGAATATTTTCCTGTTTGATTTGAGCAAACTTAAATGTTGTTTATTTCAGCCTTTTTTTTTTTCCTAGAGAGTCTGGGCGTAGCAAACAGTGAAACGGGCTATTGGTAAGCAAAACAAATCATTTTAATCTAATATATACTTTTGCTTTAAGCCTAAGGCCTGGGTGGGGGGGGGGATGGATTGTAGGAAATTCTGCGTTTCTTAATGCCCCCCCCCCTTTTTTTATTTTTTTTATTTATTGTTATTATTATTATTATTATCGTGGTCCTAGTATTTGCTGTCCATTTGGGTGTGCAAAACGTTCTCGATTTGAAAGATTTCTTCTTCTAAAAAGCCAGCCGTTAAAATTAGTGCAATAGGTATCACTGTAGTCGAATAAATAGCCAGAAATTGGACCTCTATCTATCTGAAGCCAGACCTCATCTGCGGCGTTCAACTTAAGAGTAGATTGAAGGGTTATTGGCATTAGATAATTAGGTTTTACTCGCTATCGATTGGAAAGCGGAAAATGTCTAGGAGGAAATTCATAGGATTTTCATCAAAGAATTTCGTTCTATTAATGGACATAAGTAAAATGTATAGATCTAGTTATAGGTATCCAAAACCAACAAAATGATGAAACTTTTTACTTCGCATTATTTCTTGTTCATTTATAGCACACTTGAAACTTGAGCCCTTATTCATTGAGGATTGGGCATGGAAATCTTGTTTTATACTTTAATCTATGCTTAGGTTTCATTCTTCTAGAATAACAAAATCGCGCAGCTATTCGGCGAACGACCATGTCGATTCATTTTTTGTTCTTGATGTTTCTGCCGAAATTGCTATCGCGCCGATACTTGGCTGACCATTGTTGTAGGTTGCGAAACCTTACTTGTTAATCCGTAATTTTTGTATAGGTCCATCCATTTTGTTTTTAGTCAAAATGCAACAGATTCTTTTGAAATCAAGTTTCTTGTTATGACGACCGAAGAATGTTATCAAACTCGGTGTCGACGTGATGGCTTTGGAACTCTGTAAGGTCTTGGCTGGATAGAAAACCGCTTGAATGCCAAGTGTCAAACTCGTTCCACGTATTTGGCTGTGACTGATGAGATATGGATACTGTGAGGAGTGCTTGAATAAGGTTTGTCAAAGTTGTATTGAACATGAATCTACAGTCGGGTTTTCTTTCTAGAATGTAAACGCTCAAGTTTTACATATGAAATCACGCCAATCTACAAGGAAGGGGCGATTTCTTCTTCTAGAAGCCAGCCGTTGAAATGCGTGCAACGGGCGTATCCGACGTCGTTGTTGTCGTATAGAAACCCTCCGTCGATTAGGTCACTCTGCACCCAGACTTCGTCTCCGACTTGCAACGCTAGAGCCGTTTGAAGAACTAATGGGCTTAAGTATTCTGAGTTTGCAATGCCGTTAACTTCGTTCAACTGACTACGTGCAACTGGTTGACCGTTTCGATAAAGCATCACGTTAACCGTCCTGAGAGGTTCGTTCGAGACAGAAAATTGCGCGAGTGCTGTAAACGAAAAGAAGTAAGTTCCCGTAACGGGTGCTGTGAATATCCCAGTTTCTAAATTCATGGCTTCTCCACTGTTAAGCATTGCAAGCTCAAATGGCATTGGGATATTCTCTGTCGCAAAACTTCTGGTTTTCTGTACGTAAAAGTAAATAGGTTTTGTCTTTATATCTTGATAGCCAATCCTCGTCTGGAAACCTGAAATTTTTGTGTAAAATTTGAAATAATTCTTCCCTCTCTTTATCTCCCTCTGTTTATATTAACGAGATGAAATAATTACCTGGATCATCTAGTGGCTTGTTGAAGTCACAGTAGACAGTTTCGACTGCGCGGAGTCCCATAATTGAATACAACCCGTTCCAACTGTGGCCTATCATCTGTAGATCTCCACACGATGATGGCATCCCGTTAATGGATCGCGGTTGGTGTTTGGATTCATCGAAGCCAGTGGGACTGCTGTCGAAGGAGCTGGTTGCTACACGGTTGTGTGGATTCTACAAGCCGATGGTAAGCGTTTTTAAATAGTTTTGAATTATTTCGTTGTGAAAGGCTTACCTGTTGATGAAGTTGGGCTTCCAGGCCTGAAACTTTTTCTTTCAGTTCGTTAATTTCATTTGCTAACGATTCGATGATTTTACTCTAAAAGAAATATGATTCGACATTACATGAAAATGCGATATGCTTTCTTAGTATAGTAACAACCGAACAACACTCACATTCTGTTGGTCCTTGGCTTTGAGTTCAATTAACTCCGCCTCGAATGTTGCTTCTTTTTCATTCGTCACTTCCTTAAATTGAACCTGCGAAATAGAGTAAGTTGGACTGTTGTAAGCGAATCAATCTTAGCAAAGTGTACGGAAAGACATTGAAGTGGAACAAACAATTTTCTTACAAAATCTTTTCGTAGCTGTTGAAGTTGATCCTCCAAACTGGGGGCAGTAGGTGTGGAGGAAGTCGACCAAGCAAGAACCAGGATTCCGATTGGAATCAAAATTGAATAAGAACGAGCCATATTTACCGTTTTTACTAATGTTTCGGACAGTTTCTGTTTTAATTTGAGGCTATTACCCAGTTTTTATAGGAAATTCGACCCTCAACAATTGCTAGCGGTTACTGATTGTTGGTAATCTTGTGTTATGATTATCTCGTCACTTTGACGTTCGCGTAGGATAATGGCTTTAGACGTAAACGTGGAAAGTCGTATTCCCGATCTAGTTTCTTACATAAAAACTATATCCCTTGCCTAACATTTTTTGGTTTATCAGACACATTTGCTCAGCGTTGTTGACAGTGTGATGATGTTTAAAGCTGATCAACAGGCAGTTTTGACAGGACCTACGCAGTTGTTTGTTTTTTTTATGCAGGAACGACAAATAAAGACAAAGGTTGACAGGTCATCTCTGCAATTTTATTATTTTTTTTATGTGTTGTAATAGCGTCCCACTTCTACGCGTCAACTGCCATTGTTTAGCATCTCCGTGGAAAACGATTGGTACGCAAACGTTTATGTACACCCCATGTGGTAAACCCGATTTCTCAATTAGGAAATGCGCGTGGCTTATTGGGTGTTATAAATAGTTGGATTGGTGCTGCGTATGGGCTGCTGATTACAGCAGAGTCAGCGTTCGTTGCGCGATTGGAACTGCCCCAGACAAAAAGTCTTCATCTTTTACTAATAAGCAGTTAAACCATGATACTAGAATATTTTAACATTTTCTGAATTTGCCTGTGATGATTTCTTTTATTCTTCTCATTTAATAGACAAATTGTGCTTGTTTGATATTACTGATTGTAGCCGTTACGTCAACCAGCTTGGATTCCAACAGCGACATGGCTGATAACAAGGATTACTCACTTCCAGCAGAAACCTCTGCAGTTATCGGGTGGAGCCTCGAATACCTCCGTCCCCATTGCTTAGGATTGAGAAGAAACAGTTCCATCAGCAGTCTGCAAAATGCCGAACGTTCATGGTGCCACTATTGTAACGTCGTTAGGATCCTTTAGGATATCTTTTGTGGTTTTTATACGGTAAATGTTTTATTTAAAAACAATAGTCTTTGTTGTAGGATCCTGCAACTATCATTAAATTAGGAGGACTGCGTCCTGCTAATAATAAGCGGAAAAATCCTGTGTGCCCGTGACTCGCGTTGCAACCATTTCATTCACGAATGTTGGTTCCTCAGATTGTGGGGTAAGTTTGCTATAAAACTTGTAAAAACGAACATCTGCTAAAGTTATTCTTGTATTAAAGGATTTCGTAATAGAAAAGTATCGTTTGCCTATTTTGAAACTACCCGATGAGAATCTAACACATCAGCGTCAACAAACGTGAAAGAATGGTGTGATGTTTTTTGTCACTAATGACGCAAAATTAAAATGTCTGCCCAGGAATCGGCCCGTTCGAATCCCAGGAAAATATGGATGGATTGTATTTGTTTATATATTTAAACATTCCTATGGGAAGGTATTGACCAATAAGAACAAACAAAGGAAAGTAACCCCTGGGTTCCTGATTTCTTTGCCTCTCACAGTTACGTAGGAAGAAAGAATCCTTCAAAAAAAATATTCTAAGTCCAGAAGTGGCTCTCAAAATGATGAGGACTAGTAGTGAAAATAGAAATGTCTATCATCGTTGATTGGTAGAGCATCGGATAAACAAGTCAAATGTTTGGTGTTCCATTCTCAACCGTGTTGTAAAGATAATAGAAAAAAACGTTACTGTTACAAATTTATAATGTAATATTGCTGGTGTAAATGGCTTATCTTAATTTGACAGGAAAATAATTATACATCACTTATGGCTTAATGGTTGAGCTTCGGCATCGGGGATCGATTCCCATATGAGGTAAATTATAAATCATAAACTGTTTAAAAGTCTAATCTGAGAACGACAATATATGCGAACGTTGCACGATTATGAATACAGTTCAAATTACCTTATAAAAATATTGTTTGATTATATATGGACTATTTCAAATTATTTCCATCCTTTAACTTGATAAGTTTCTAGACATAGTCGAGACACTTACATGTAGGTACCCCAGAAGGTTCGCTACTAAGAAAATTGGGGGATATAGAAGCTTGTCCGGGAATTGAACTACAAACCATTGTGTCGTGGGGTAGACACCGTACTGTTCTGGCATTGCTTCCATATTCCCCACCATTGATATTTGAGTGGCTATCTACAATCGCGTACAGTTACGTTAATGTGTTGAATATGTAGAATATATAATTGTAACAATGATAGCACAGTGGTCGAGTATCGGCTTGCGAAGTCGAAGATACTGTGTTCAAATCCAGGAGGTGTGTTACTTCGATTAAGTTATAATGTCTGTTTTTTTTGAGAAATGGAAATTGTTTTTAACATAAACACTTTATTGATGATATCCTTTTAATAGTATATGGAACTTTCCTAGGTTCTTCTGGGAATCGAACTCAGGATCATACGATTAGCAACTTAGTCTCTTACCGCTACGCCATTACTGAACCGTACTTCTTAAGGTTTATGTTTGAACGTCTATCTAGGTATGCAGTGCATATAAAGTTATAAAGGAATACATAGTAACTTCAAAATATCACAGATAGCTTAATGGTAAAGCACTAGCAAGGTATGCAGAAGGTCTAAGGTTCGATCCCCAACTCATCAACTGACATAGTCATGAAAATAAAAACAAAATCAAATAAATATAAAAAGTTTTTATTGTCCCTCCATCCACCCACAATTCCACCACTACATTTTACATTTCACAATACAACACATATACAAAACATACACAAATACACTTAACTAACCCGTTGGCTGCCACGCCACTACAACTACGCTATCTACATCGCCATCAGAGGGATCACGACCAAGGGGGACTTGTCCGAAGACAAGTCCGGGCTGACACGATGATGGAAGCCGTTACGGGAATGCACACCCCAGGCAACTATCACCGCATCGACAAGGGGGGAGTTCCTAATGGTGCATTGCCTCGACGATCGACTTTGAGCCACACGGCTTGTGCAACTGTCCCACCCATGGCAAATAGACCATTGGGTAGAACAGCGCTGCCGGACCCTAACAAGCTAAAAAAAAAAGGGGATCAAAGTGGGTGGCAGCCAACGGGTTAATTAGCACAAACACATTACTAAATACAACGATACCAACAAAGACGAGGCAACAGGCGAGGCGACGACGGGGCGACGGACGGGGCGACGGACGAGGCGACGACGGGGCGACGGACGAGGCGACGACGGGGCGACGGACGAGGCGACGACGGGGCGACGGACGAGGCGACGACGGGGCGACGGACGAGGCGAAGACGGGGCGACGGACGAGGCGAAGACGGGGCGACGGACGAGGCGAAGACGGGGCGACGGACGAGGCGAAGACGGGGCGACGGACGAGGCGAAGACGGGGCGACGGACGAGGCGAAGACGGGGCGACGGACGAGGCGAAGACGGGGCGACGGACGAGGCGAAGACGGGGCGACGGGCGAAGCGAAGACGGGGCGACGGGCGAGCCAAAGACGGGGCGACGGGCGAGCCAAAGACGGGGCGACGGGCGAGCCAAAGACGTGTTTTTGTTGGCAAACTAGAAATGAAAAGGAGACTGTTGAAATGTTGTTTGTTAACCATTGGCAACCCAATATAGAGGAACAGGCTGGTTTTACGAAACTGAAACTTACATGAAATGATGAATGGGCCAAAAGATTCTATACATGAGGTATTCCAATCCACCAATTTTTCATTGTGTATGACTTTCCTTCAGGGCCAGTTTCTTTTGCATTTTAAGTTCCACGAACTTGAAATAAATGAAGAATCATGCCAATTTGATAGTGACTGGTAAAATACAAGTCTAATAACTCACCTCTGAATGCAAAATCCTTCCACATGATAGGTTCAGTAGAAACGATGAGAAGATTGGTGAAATGGTGATAGTTAATGGTTGCAAACACAGTATCCGGTGCACTTGTCAAATCCTTCAGGGCCAGCACCCTTTGCACTTTCACTTCCACGAGCTAGGAGTAAAAGCAAAATCATGCAAATTTGATACTGACTGCCAAAATACAAGTCTAATAACTCACCTCAACACAAAATCTGACCACTTGTGAGGCTCATTAGAAGTGAGAAGAAGGTTGCTGAAATGGTGGTGGTTAATGATTGCCAACACAAAATACAGTGCACTTGTCAAATCACAACTGAGATGAATTGTTGAACAAATTAAGACCATCAGAATGACATGATGGTATTTCAACCATAGGATTTGTGTCATTCGTAACCTTTTCTCAACAGGTAGCATCCTTTGCAATTTAGGTTTCACAAGCTACTTGTTAAAAGCAGAATCTTGGCTATTGTATTCTGATTGGCAAAATATAAAAATAATACCTCTCAATTAATAATAGAATAGCTTGAATGAATGCAAAAGCAGGTTGTGAACAGTTTTTTCAATCAGAGGTTTTGGCAGTTTCACAAAAATAATCCATTTGATGTTCTTCACTTGAATACCACATAGAAGATTGAAAACACTTAAAAGTAGATGACACGCCATTTGTTTATGTCGAACTTTCAATTGAATTATAACACAGTTAACAAATATTCGCATACGGGTTTCACAAATAACACGTACTTTAATCAGAATAGAAATACAGTGACAGCAGCGCCATCTTGTGTTGCAATTTATAACTACAAAGTGTGAGGTTTTATAACAATTGCTTAACTTTTTAATGAGAAAAGTGCAATTACTTGAACTTGTTAATTCTATTTCTATGACGTAAGTGTAAAGCGTTGAGTGGAGAAGTAGACAAAGTCAAGGTACAGGTGACACCAGAGAATCAATTGGCCGCCGCATAAAATAGTACTAAAGCACGAGAAATAGTATGTGCACACAATAAACGCTCGGTATTGTACATGGCTGTGTGTTTTTTTGTTCAACATGTGGTATTGTTCCTGCACCATTCTCCAAGTTACTCCCAGTTCAGTTTCAACAGTGGATGTCCTAAAATTGTTTCAATCAAATCGTCAAATAAAATGGGTTATGCAGTTTAATTAAATTTTACTATTTCTCTTTGCGTGCACTTTTTGCCGAGATTTACTGGACAGAAAAACGTCTTTGATGAAGCAGGATTTCTCCTTAGTAATATGTATGCTAAAGTCAAATGATTTTGAAAACTTACCAATTATAAGATTCAGCAGTGAAGGTGTCGACAAGTTCATGGCAATTACAATGGCGAACACCTCCAACAGATGAAAAATAAGGATAAAAAAGAAAGTTTTTGATCCTGACCTCTTTTGAGCTTTAAGCGATTGTCTGTGCCTTCTACTTTTGTGTCATTCTTACCTTACTCTTTCTCGCGACCATCCCGCTCCAACATTAACCATGCCGATTTCTTCCCATGGTTAGCTACTTCTTTAAATGCATGAAATGCCAACATCGGCTTTTCTGTTGTTACATTTGGATAACAAACGAACTGTTGCTGGGCAGAAAAATAAACAAATTTCGAGAATAAAATACGTCAACATTATTAGAGAACGACAAGTAGTCTAGCTTATGTGTACCTTTTAGGCAAGATTCCAGGTGACGGTGACGGACAGTAACGTCGATGACGGCTAACATCTGCAAGTTGGAAATGCTGTGATCGACAAAGATTGTCAAAAAAATGCAAGAATAATGAAGCGGATGTGGTTGCCGACGATGTTCCAATTTGCAATGTGGGCGCCAGCAATGAACCGAGGCAGTCCCAGTAGACTGCCATCAATCTGAAAATATTCTGCAACAGTTCCCAGCAACTGAGATACGCTAAGATGTGTTCCATTTCATGAGGGGACGCACAAAATACTGAAAGAAGTTGTTTCTGAATTCCCGTGTAAAAACCGTGTATCAAGGACTTGGGAATTCGAGGTCCACATGACAAATCGACAGATAAAGACGAGCGTATAGGGCAAACGTGAAAAAAGAGTGGTACCTTCCCACACTTCAACTCTTAATAAAGGTGTTTCATTACAATTATAAAAATGACACTTAAGTACATACGGATTTCTCAATTTTTCGCGGAAGTTTTGCTCTTTGAGTTAGGCCAATACAAGTTCTTCTCATAGAACTTGATCACGACTTGTGGGCAAAGTTTGTTAGCTAGGCTTGACGGAACTAGATCACAGTCATCGGATGATTTCCTAAAAATCCAATAAAACGGAACGCATCAACCGTATGTCTACAATGGATTTTAACAACAATCAAACGACTAACAGAAGCAATGCTCTAACCGCAAAAATAATAGCATTTGAACTTTTAAAAGAAACTGGACGTTGTCGTAACGAAAAGCTTGGCTGAGGGTCAATATCACTAATGCTACTGAATACGTTAATTGCATACATGATGCTATTGATACTGAATTAGATTGAACGAACCACTTTATGAGGAAGAGAAGTTCACCACTAGGACTGTCATCAGTCGCCCCTAAAATTTTCTCGGCCTCCATATTTCGATCAAATCCTGTTAGAAGACTGGGCATCTATAATGACACATGTAGAAAACCATAGATTTACTAATCACATCTTGATGTTCACTGCCCCAAAGTTACAAATTTAAAACAAACCTGCACTTTAGTTTTTTTCTTCACAGCTTTCTTCTCTTGGCTTAGCTCGTCTTGCTTGTTTTCAAGATTTTCCTTCAATGATGGATGTTTTTCTTTTTCCTTTATATTAATATGTTTCTTTTTCATTTTTTCCTTCTCATTTCTCTTGCTTTCGAACGCTGCAATCAAATCATAACAACACAGGTTTTTCTTGGGTTCCCAAGTATTGTCATCATCTGAGAAGCCTATCCATTTAAGCAAATACTCAATTTCACCATTCTTCTCCCTAATATGATATCAAGATTCAGTTATAATCACAAAGCTATCCTTTTATATTGATGTATTGAAGGATAGAAACAATTTCCAAACTAACCTCCGGTCGAGAATTTTCTCAACAATGTATTCTTCTTCATCTGTGTCACTTGGTAAAGAAGAAACATGATTTGACACTTTTTTCCCATTCCCTCTGCTATTTCGGGACATGATTGAAATTATTTTGATTGAAAATTAACTCCTCTTCGGGATATCTTCTCGCGCAACCTGAAGGGATACGAATTTTAGGATTCTAGAGGTCAACTGAAGACAGTGGAACAAACATGGGGCAACGGACGGAATAGAAAATGTTTTCAACGAAGTTTCATCTTGCATACCAATAGACCAACAATATTCAAATCGTGGTAAAAGATTAAAATCTGTACTCACTTGAATAAAGAAAAACAAGAAAATTAGTTATTGTTAACGTTATTTACAGCTCCAGCTCGAGCACTCCTACATCTCACAGTGCATGGGGTCTTGCAGAAGCCTCTAATTGAGTACAAAGGAGGTAGTTGATGATTGGCTGTTCACTTTCCTAGAGAAGAGAGCAAGTCCAATGGGCGGGATTGTTATAAAAAGCGACCTCGTGTCAAATTTCTACGTGTAAGCTCTAAATGCAACGTTTAGGCAATTCAATTATTTTCGATAGGAATATAAGTACAAGGGAAAATGGTCAAATAATAGTCCAACTTTATTTACTCTTACTCTTTCCTTACTCGGGTTAGCCATATTTAGGGCTCGGCCCCAACACATTCTAATCGGGGACACCGCTAAGCTTCCCCGATTAAAATGAATCGGGGAAGTTCGGTGCGGGGATTTCTTTTTTCGGTGCGGAACGGTGCTATAATCGGTGCTGCACCGATAGCACCGCTTCAGCCATAGGGGGTTAGTCTTACCAGTGACCTTCTGATAGGCCAACAAGAATCACGTGACTAGGGTCACATTTTTTTCTTGCTGGCCGTAGGGCAGCTGCCAATTTAGATTACTATTCATTGATAATCGGGGAAGGCAACGATCACCGATATCACCGCACTGAGCACCGAAATTACTTCCCCGATTAAGATTATCCCCGCACCGGATCGACTAAAAAACTCCCCGATGACGTGGGGCCGAGCGCTAGCCATATTTCAAATTATTCCATGTTTTAATGTTTAAAACAAAAAGAGGTTAAAAAAATGTATCTGTACAAAAGAAAGAGCAATTGACAAGCTGAATTTAGTTTGTAGAACCCCATGCAAGATGCGAGTTTATTTGTATGTTTGATTTCAATGATCTATATTACCTCTTGATCCCAACTTCAAGTGTTTACCTTTCACATTTTATATTTTTGTCCTCAAAAAAAAAAAAAAAAATGCCATCCAGACCATCAGCACTCCACAAATGAAAAATCATCATGAAATACACATGTAACACTGGCACAACTTGTATTACACACCTTGTACTATGCAATCAAACAAAACTGGAATGTGTATTTGAAAAGGAAGTTTTGTAACAGCTGTAAAATATGAAATCTAATCCAACACCATATAATATCGTACACATAACTAACAAATGCCTCATACTCACATGAAATTTTCTTAATTTAATTCCATTCGATTGTTATTTCAGTTGGGCAGTGAGGGCACAGTGCCAACACCATTAGCTAATTCGTAAATCTTCAATGCTACCTGATGTGCCAATTGATCAGCATTAGCTTGAGTGTCAGCCTCTGCGTATACTCGGACTACATCTTCTGTACCAGAGGGGCTAATAAATTAATTCAATTAGTAAAAAAATGAGCTTGACATTTTTTTTTAAGCATTCAATTTGACAAGTCATTACCGAGCAAAGGAACGACCTTTGTTAAATTTAGCCACTATTGAATCAATTTCAGTTTGCAATCCAGGGGGTTCCACGCAACGACGTTCCGCATCTGTAGTCTGAATGACATTCCTATCAGCGACGCTGACCTATGTTAAAGAAACGATACATTACAAATATGCTTGGCAGAGCACAGAACCCAGATATAGACCTTCATCTGTCTATTTGGTAAGTCAGTGTAGGCTGCATCCCATTCAGCAAGACTCCAGCCAAATGCATGAAGCACTGTTTCTACCAGTAGGAGATCTGATAATGCATCGCCAACTGTTTGATTTATCACGTCCATAAGTAAGAAAAGTCGTTTTGCGGTTGCGACTTGATCTGACGGCAGACTGTAAAACAAGTATGAATAATTAGTTATGATGAAATGGTATCGAGCAAGTTCCAAAGTAATACGTTTCATCGGAGGCAGCTTTTTTGATCATATCAGTGGCCGTAGGACTAAATATTACAGTGCCATGGCCGTTTGCTTCGAAATAGACGCCTATGTCAAAATCCAGAGCACGATGATGAAGGTACTTGACACCGGTTGGAACACACGCCACTTCAACTCCCTAACATTACGATAAAGAACATGAAATAGGAATTGAAGAGACATTTCATCGAAACCCAACTTACCAAAGTATTGTTTATGTATTCAGTCGAACTGCCATTTGCATACGCAGTTTGAACTAGTCCCATGTTCAGGTTCAAGCCACTTTCTTTGACAAGTTTTTTTAAATATCCAGCGACTATGAAAATTAGACGATCGATTAAAATAAATTTTAAGTCGGCATAAAAGGCTAAACGAACTATGAAACAACAAACCTAGAGTGGCAATTTTATCACCATCAAGCAATTTAAATTTTCCTTGAGTATCGAGATAAAAATAAACCAAACGGTCGGCATCGCCGTCTAGTGATGCCGCACGCTGGCCTACTTCAAGTTGCATACTCTGTAAAAAATGAAGTTACACATTGTCACAAATGAAATGAAGGGATATAATGCTAGAGAAATTTTACATGTGGAGGCTTCTGCAGAACTTTGACATAATCTGCTCCGCATTGATAATTTAGCTTGCCATCTCCACTACTGAAAATAGACACTTCAAGGCTATTTCCCAAGTATTCCTGAAGAATTTTCATTTTTAAAGCACCAACCCCATTAGCTCCATCAAGAGTGAGACTATGCTGGTACTGGCCATTGTCAGCACTTTCACCTCTAAGAGCTTTAAATGCTGAAGCTAGCTTTTTAAAGTACCCTTCTTCGTTAGGCTCTCCATAAGCCTTATTGTTGGTGTTCTGGCAAGTAACAAAGAAATGCAATTGAGGAGTTGAGAGAATACCAAAATCAGTGACACATCCTTGGACGGATTCAACACCGTCAATGACTGCTTGAGCTAAGTATGGACTACTTGGTCTGAAATGCAATAATCAAGTTAGAGCTACTAAAGAGTTAAGATTTTTGGTTATGCAGAATATACCTGGTGTCTCTGCCAACATAAACCATTGCATTTTTACCAAGCTCTATTTTGTTTTCTTCCAATATATCACACATAGTTGACTTAAGTTCTTCATTCCTGTAAATTAACAGAAAAATGATTTAGCAAATGACATGAAAATTATCAATTGGATTTGTTTACTACTGAGTTGTGTTACTCACTTGACATTAGCTAGTTTTGTGGCAATTCCTTCCCACGAAGCTTCAAGCATTTCTCCATGAGGGTCTACCAACTTGACTCCATTATCAGGCTCATCATTGTGGGATGCAGTTATCATAACACCAATAACAGCTAGATATTAATGAAACTATAAATAGTTACAATGGAAAGCTGAACATCAAATCAATTTACCATTTTTCTGCATGGATCTAAAGGCTGCTAGAACTCCCATCCGATACATAACATGAGCTAGCTCTTCGGCTCTAGAAACAATAAAATATACACATACATATAGCTTTTAGTAAAGATGACCATATGGAATGTGATCAACATGCTATGGAAAATATACCAATTTACAACTTGTGTTAGTATGCATCATACTTAGTTCTGAATCCGGATGTACCATACTGAATCAATTTTTCAGATTTCCGGGGATATTTCTCTGTTCCCAGTTGTTGCGAATTGTTTAAAATATCCGCCATTTCAACACAATGAATTCACTGCACGATTGAGAATAGAGTGCTGTCAAAGTGAAAGTGCTCCGATTCTCCGATAACGCGCGATTGCATGTTGCAACTGAAAAAGCGAAGTTAGAAAAAAAAAAAAAGAATTTAAAGAGATTAGTATTAGCAATCTAGGCTAGATAAGCAACGGAATTAAAATCATAAATTCAATTTAACAAATTCAATGAGTAGGCGGAGTAGGTAAATAAAAATTACGCCATGCGATGTGGCAACGCTTTCATTGATGACAGCTTTTGTCGGGGCCAATTCGAACTCGAAGAACAGAAAAAAAAAAATATATATAGTATATATAAACAAGATAAACAAGTGGCCTTTTATGCATAATCATTAATACCTTTTGTCCTCCTTTCAATGCCCTGATAAGCAGCGGAGGAGTGCAGATAACAAGTTCCATCAAATGTCTTTTTCGCTGAATTGTCATACCATATTAAAAAAAATGTTCTTGAAAAATCGCCTACCTCAAAATCTTCAGGTCAAGCTCTGTTTAATTCCGTCACGCAAAAAATGGCTGCTCTAATTTCAGAGTGAAGAAAAGGAAAGAATCCTGTCAACTTGTATGTGGGCTATCGCCCAAACACAAGAATGTGTAACAAAACACGATTGCTCAACTCGCCATATCGCCGTAAATAGCTTACATTGTCCAGATAAACGAAACATGTTCCACAGACCCAGAATGTTCTCTATGACCATCAAACGCGATGTAATCCTTAAAACGTTCGAACCTGTAAAACTCATTGTTGACCTCGCTTTATTTGCGTGCGTACAGCCAGCAAGAACAACGTTCGAATTAGTGCAATAATGAAAATTCTCCTTTTCCTATCGCTTCCATGACAGAAAATTCATCGCTAACACGTTGGCTTTTAAAATTAATCGACGGAGTAAGGTTGAAATTAGCAACACTTCGACATGTAAATCCGCAGTTTTGGATGCTAGTGCACAATTTAAGCCCATCATGGGAATTCAGAGGTTAATTTAGGAAATTCCTGGTAGCGCTGGAAATGATGATTCCTATTCACTTCCCAATATGATTTTGATTCAATCAACAATTTAAATGTGATTCACAAAAAAAAACACCTAACGAATAAACAATGAAATCAGCCACACGATTTTTCCTCTTTTACTGACCTTTCCGTTACTACAGGTTGGCAGTATGCCCAACAAACCCAATTACCAGCATGCAAAAAATAAAGTATGTTATTGGGGTTCGTGCAATCAGAATGTGGCTGAAATGTTCAGAAGGATCACTTTGTCTTACTCCAAACAACTGTTATTATGTCAGGATTTCTATCTAAAAAGATTTTTTGGGGGCGGTGAAGGATACACATTCTCATTAGTACAGCAGTCTAACGGTAGCCAAGAAGCTTCCTGTTGGAATAGATCTGATCGTATACAAAACGCACGACACAAAACAAGTCTCGATGTTGTTTGACAATATCCTACGGTAGCAACAAGTTTTTACTTTGAAGAATAATAAATGTCAAGCAAAAAATTTTTGCGGTGTAGGGAAATCAATTAAAATCGTCGCAACTAAGCGCATTCCGGACGGTCTGGAAATTTAATGAAGCGTTCGTGTTTTACTAAGGACACAAGTTAGGCAGTGTGGGGAATATTTGCGTAAGACATGCTTCCTGTGTCAACCTGTTCAATCAAACGAGCCCTGTTGATTTGAAATATAAAGTTTTTTTTAAATTGATTCGGACTGGCTAAAATTAAGCAATCACCATACGACTTCACTCAAAGTGATTATCGTAGGTCTCCATTATTCTATTTTACAAAAAGAACCAAAAACGTAAAAATCGGTCACATTTCTTCTAAAATCAGAAGAAAATTAAAACAGATAACAATTTCTTTTTCAAAATAACGGGAGCTAAACCCGCAAATAGAAATGTTTGACAAACTAGTTAAACTGCATAGTTACGGTCATCAAAGGACAATGGCCTTGCACATCAAACAAAATACATGCTCTACGCGCTCTATTAGTACGTTCCGAAAGAATGTGGAATCCTTTACGATCCGTTTGAATGTAAACCTGCCCTCGTCGTGAAAGCCGATAAGGACACAAACAGTTAACGTAAGTAGACTATATAAAGGGGCGATGGTCAAAGCTTGCATTGCTTAATGGGACCCTAGTCGTAGTATTGTTGACACAACATGAAGAGCTCCTCAGTAAGTGCGCGTCCATCTTTATTCAGGAATCCCCTATTCCAAAATTTAAAAAACCGTACATTTTCGTTCGATTTTCAGTTTGCCGCCGTAGTTGTTGCGCTGGCCTGTGTCGCATCAGCTCAATTACCGGACGGATGGGATAATCAGCAGTACGCGGACTTTGTTTATCCCGACCCGCCCTCAGGTGCGCTCAAGAATGTGCCAGAAGGGAGAGGACTCATTTTTAGAAGGACATCTACGCGATTCGAAAAACTGGAACAGACCGCAGAAGATTTAGGCATTAGCTTAAGAGGTACGATTAAACATTACTCGGGTTTTGTAGGCAATGAATGCAAATGAGGATTGTTTTCAGAAACTTCAATGCACCTGACTGACACTACGCGTCGCTTAGAGACTTCACTGAAAACGTTGGCCGAAACACAAGCTGAAGTCGTGGATTTAAAGCAGGAATTAAAAGGCAAGAGATTTCAATACATCAAATAGTACGACATTAAAAGTAATGATTTTTTAAATAATTTGTAGATGCAACGGGACAATTGGCAGATGTAAGACAAGATTTCGTCTCCACAAGATCGGATTATACTAAACAATTGGACGGTAACGACTAGTTCATTCAATTTTCTTAAATGGTCCTGATGAAATTTTTTATTAGATTACGAATCAATTAAACAAGATTTGACGAGCACAAAGGATGATTTCGTCAAACAATTTGAAGGTAATTTTCCAACAATTAGAACTTGATATTTTTGGAGATCAACAACAGATTTTGTTTTCCTTTTTCAGATATGGGCGTACTTAAGCAACTATTTTTGGACGCTAAAAAACAATTTGAAGGTTCCTAACTTTTCAATTTTTAATTAGTTTAATGTTAGAATTACCATTTTCACGCGGAAAATACTAAGACAAGTTTGTTAGATTCGGCTTTAACTCAACAGGATTTGGTTGCCGCCATGAAGGCAGATCACGCAAAACAAATGGAGGGTAATCTTTCAATAATTTCATTTGGTTTGCTATTCACCCCAAAATTGTCATGCAAATTTCATTAGAATGGGAAGCAATGAAACAAGAACTGGTTGTCGCTAAATTAGATTACACAAAACAGCTGGAAGGTAAGCTTCAACAGGGTCAAATGTTCAACAGATATTAAAGAAGTTTTGTTTAGATTTGGCGATAGTACGGCAAGACTTGGCCAACACAAAGTTGGAGTACGCAAAACGACTTGACGGTATCGTATAATTTTTTTTTATGACCACCCTTTGGTTTTTGTTTTTTTAATAATGGCAACAATAAATCTTATTAGATGTGGCCTTGATTCATCAAGATTTGGCGAACGCCAAAGACGAATTTGCAAAGCAAAACGAAGGTAATATCCTTACTAACTTCACGTATTTGAAAAGAATTCATTGAAAGAATCAACATTTCACAGACATGGCAGAAATTAGGGGGCATTTGCTGAATGCCAAATCGGATTACGGGACACAATTGGATGGTAACGTAGCGATTAAAAATTGTTTTGAATTTGAATATTACTGATGGAATTTGAATAGATGTGTCAAGCGTTAAACAGGATTTAATGAACGCCACGAAGGAACTGGACGGTAATAATTTAAACATGTTTTGTTTCCTTTTGAGCTGTTCGCTAATCGACATTTCCAAACGGTGGTAGTAATTCATCAAGAACTGGCGAGCATCAAAGAGCACTACGTAAAACAATCAAAGGGTAACACTTTTCAACAGTTTGAATATAGTTATTTAAGTGGAAAACAATGAAAATTTTACTAGATACTGCAGCTGAAAAAGAAGAACTGATCAACGTTAAGGATCAATATGCAAAACAACTGGAGGGTAATGTTTACTTTTCTCAAATGATTATTTTTTACTACGTCAAGGAATTGTTTTTCAGATGTCTTTGTACTCAAACAAGATTTACTCAACACCACAGCGGATTATAAGAAACACCTTGACGGTATAATGTCAATAGCCTTATTTTGAAACGCATTACTAATGATACATGTTAACAGATATGACGGTGATTTTCCATCAAAATTTGATGTACGCTACCAAACAATTAGAGGGTAAGCGAATGACATACGCGATTTTACTTTACATCTAACATTTCTCGATTTTGAGCAGAGACCCAACAATATCTAACGGTTGCCAAAACAGATTACACGAAACATTTGGAAGGTACGATCTGGAGGTTTTGATTTACCTTTTGAAATGACTAACGAATGCTTCAACAGATATTTCAGCCTTCAAGTACGAGCTAATGAACAATACCAAACAGTCTCACGGTATGAACATCCTTAAGTTATTTTTTTAAATGAATTTTGATCAACTGCTTTACATCCTTTAGCTATTCAGCAAGAGTTAATGACTATCAAGACTGATTATGCCAAACAAGTGGAAGGTACAAGTCCCATTATTTAAAGACCGATTCCTTTTTAACGACTACAACAAACTTGTATTAGGTGTCATCCAAAGTAAACAAGATCTGGTGAGCACCAGCTCATATTACGCAAAACGATTGGATGGTAATTTATTTGGAATTCGTTTACTTTGGGTACGCTAATAATGCTTTTGATCACACTCGCAGAAACTCAACATGGACTAATGTCTGCCAAGACGGATTATGTGAAAGAACAACAAGGTACTTAATATCTAAATCGTTTAAAATGTGGACTTAATATTTTCATTGAAATTCTCGAGCAGAAATTTTTGCTATAAGACAAGACATGATCAACGCAACTAAAGAATTGGACGGTACTACATTTTACGCTGATTATTTGCTGTTCATTTAGCACCTCTTGGTTATTCTTTTACAGCCGCACAGCAAGCTCTAAAAAACGTCAAGGCAGATTACGCAAAACATTTGAACGGTATAACATTTCGATAGCTAAGACGTCGTTTTGCCTTTGATTAATTAGCAAATCTTATTAGACATTGCGGTAATCAAAAAGGACATCGCCAGCGCTAAAGCGGATTACACCAAACAAGTAAACGGTAATATTTCAACAAACCTTAACGGCGAATATTTTTTTTTTTCACCTGAATTTGAAAAACGACTTTTTAGATACTACAACACTAAAAAAAGATTTTATGAGCATCACCAAGAAATTGGAGGGTAATTTTTCAAAATACGTGGTTGGTAATTTTTTTTAAGTTAATCTGAATTTCGTACAGCAAGTCATCATGATTTAATGAACGCCAAGGTGGATTACACAAACCAATCGCAGGGTAAGCATCACAATAATAAATTCTTTTAAAAAATGCATATTAATCCAAATCTAATTAGATTTTGCGGTGATCAAGCAAGATCTAATGATAGCTAAAGAAGCTTACGTAAAACAATACGAAGGTAGCAATTCAATTATAATTTTAATTCAAAAAATTTCTAATAAAATCTGAGTATAGATTTGGAAGCAGTTAATCAAGAGCTAGTGAACGCCACGGATCAACTGCATGGTAAAACCCAGCAGAATAATTTAAATTACGCTTAAGAGAAACTAATGCATTATCAATTCGGTAGCAATTCAGCAAGGGTTGACAGAAGCTAAGGTGGAATATGCAAAGCAATTGGATGGTACTAGCGTCCTAATTTTGATTTACTTTGGGTGTTAAATTAAAAATTTCTGAACAGACACTGCGGTAGCGAAGCACGAACTGCTGAACGCCAAAGCAGATTTTGTAAAACAAATGGAAGGTAGTATTTCATTAATATGAACGTTTCGAATCTTCACCGACGTTATCTTTGATTAGATTTGGAAGTAGCCCAGCAAGAGTTAGTGGAGGCCATAAAGGCAGATTACACAAGACAATTGGACGGTAATGTTGATCAATTCAAAGAGTTTCTTTTTTCAAATGGATATTAACTAACTATGATTAGATTTGGCAGCAACTCAACAAGATTTGGTGAGCGCAATGAGAGCGGATTACACAAAGCAATTTGATGGTACTGTTGTAATAGCCTGAATAATAAATTATCCCAAAATTGAAACCAAACAAAACTTTCATTAGATTGGTCAGTTATTAAACAAGATTCTATAACAGCCATGAAGGTTGATTACATAAAACAGTTTCACGGTAGGGCCAATTTTTTTTTTTCGATAGTTAACCTGATGATAATAATGAATCTTTTCATTAGATTTGACTGTAATTAAGCAAGATTTCACGAACGCCACAAAAAAATTGGATGGTAAATTATTTATTGAATTGTTACAACTTATAAATTACTGATAATATCTTGATTAGATATTGCGGCAATGAAGCAAGATTTTGCGAGGACCAAGGCGGATTTTACGAAGAAATTAGCTGGTATTCTTTTAATATTTTAAATTGTTAAAATTGAAACTAACGACGTCTCTACTAGATCTGGCAGTGACACAACAAGGGTACTGTAAAATAGTATGTAACAACACGAAATAAGGAGCCTGCTGCACGAGATAAAGCCGAAACGACCAGGTCTGATAACAAACATTTTCTAGTGATCCAACGGGCAGCGACGTTAGTAATAACTAATGTCTTTCAAAATGGGAAAAAAATTCAAACACTACAAGTAAATTCCAATCTTTACTATTTCAATTAACTCTAGGAAAACATTACACACCAGACTACTTTTTCAAATGACTTACTCCTATATGTGAAGATAATGGAACACAACTTCAAGCCTTTACAGATGATCATGCATGTTTGACTCTACACGTTTGACTTGGGTGACTGTTATATATCAGATGGACTTGGACTTACCAAACAAGCAGCATTCCAAAGTTTAAGTTGGAAATAAATTCATTGTCTACTGCTGCTGGTGCTGGAAACAACAGATAACTCCTAAAACAAACCCCAGTGCAAACAAAAATTTTATTTATGAATATTTATTGTATCAAACCAAACACAATGTTCAGTATAAGCTGCATTTACTAAATGCATTATTCCTTATTTTTACAAAATTAGTTTTAATTCTTTATGATCTTAGGATTGTATAAATTCAAGGAATATTGAAACAAAAAATTTCGTTCACGTACATCAATTAAAGAAATCGAAATATTCTCGGGTTGTGCAATTACATTTACCTGCTCGTCGTGATGGAGATATATTCACTAACATCACGCATGTTGATGACTGATGACTAAAAACTGAAAATCCGAACCGGAATTCGAACGTTCATTTGTTTTTCTTCTTTCCCAGCAGCGTTGCCAAATATTTCCTATTTCCATCCAATTGCAATTGCGATGTTTTTTATTTTATGTGGTCTTCCGCAGTCGACTAGATAGTTGACACCAAACGTGCACACATTGTTTACCATTTTTCATGCGTCACACTGAGTCATCATCAAAGTTTTTAATCTGGATTTAGCAGTAAAACAATATTACTCCTGAAGTGCTATGCATAATTCAGAGACTGATGGAGGATCGGTAAGCTGTAAAATTTGTAACTTCAATAGAGTTTGCATTTTTCTGATTGTTTTTTCCTAGTTCCTCCTGTACGAACAAGACGGAGTTCTATTGACTACGAAAGGAATTAGTGGAGACAGTTCTAATCTTCATCTGGGGAAGTTACGCATCGTTAAAGAGGTTTTTTCCCTATAAAAATGTGATGTCATAACAAGCCAGATTCATGGGTGGGTTTTATTATTTTTGTGTAGAAAACAGGAATATACATGCTATGGTTAAGCGAGGAAAACATTGGAGGTCCACCATTTTCTGGATCTGCAGAAACTGATTGGACAGTTATTAACCCTAATCAAGGCTCTGTGGGTTACCATAACAATGGTACAGGGAGACCTATTCGTTTTGAAGTTGAGGATCTGAAGTGCATCTGTTTATCGCCAATTTCCGATAGCAATGGTATTCATAAACATATTTGTTAAACTTTTTTTTACCTTATACATACTGGATTGTGCTAAGGCCAACCTAGAAGACACAACAGTGGGGCTAAAGCAGACCCTGCAAGGACCTGTAATGTAACATTTGTGCAAACTGATGGAACAACATATTCTAACCTTATTTTCCCTGGTGGATCAACATCTGGTCTACTTGATGCTCTTACACAGCATTTAGTGTTGAAACGGTATAATCAGCACATCTTATAATGATCCTTAAAAGGAGTATTATTTCAACCATATCATTAGATCTTGCCATGATGACTCGATGATTTTGTGTGAACCCAAATCCCCCAAAACAAGAAGAGATCCCTATGAGCGATCACTAGCTGAGCTCCGCCTTTTCCCGGACAGAAACCCAGCCGCTATGCATTCAGCCAGCTATGCTAGATTAGGTATCCTCCATCCTCGACATTTTTTAAAGCTTTCGTGAGATTATAATTTTTTTTTGCACAATCTAGGCCAGTTGGGTCAATTTGGTGTTGGAGCCTGGAGATTTGTAAATGATCTGAAGAGAGATCCTTACACTGCAACAATGACAGCTTTTTCAAAAATATCAGATTATTTGCGTAAGTTTGGTATTTTTCTAAAGGGAAATATTTTCATGTAAATGTATCTATCACTGGCTTTTAGTGCATGAAGAGGAAAAGGCAAACGAAGACATTGCAGAATTACTTCAGAAGAGTTTGTCATTGGATGAACCCACAACGGCTGTTCAACGCGTTCCTATTGCCAACTGCGACGCGGATGAAAACACGGTGCTTGTGGGTAGCTCTGATTCTTCTGTTGAAGGGTAATACAAATTGTGTTAAGTTGTTACTTAGTGGAAACGTGAAAGTGAGCCGCTTTGTAACGAATTTCAGGTATGAAGTAATTCAACCTCCAGTGGCAGATCTCTTTCCGAGACCGAAAGTTCTTCGAGGGCAACCCTTAAGCGAAGTCGAGTGGCAAACCTATTTCGATGATGAAGGGATGATCCAGAATTCAGAGGAGATTCGCCGCAAAATATTTTCAGGGGTAAACGAAACTGCATAGCATCAGGGTTTTAATTAAATGCATCACACAATCCATTGAGAGTAGGGAATAGAGCCGTCAATCAGAAGCGAAGTCTGGAAATTCCTTTTAGGCTACTACCCCTGGCACACAAGCCAGGTCGAGAGGAAAGAGCTACGTGACACAAAAGTGGAAGAATATTTCCGCATGAAGCTTCAATGGCGTTCAATGTCTGCCGATCAAGAATCGCGTTTTGCCGCTTTCAAGCAACGAAAAGACTTAATCGGTAAAAAAAAGCAAGCATTTTAAATATTCTAAATAATTACATCTGTTCTTTCTCGATTTAAATAGAAAAAGATGTCAATCGAACAGATCGGACAATTCCCTATTATGCTGGGGAGAATAATGCCAATGTATCCACCCTTCGTGATGTTCTCATGACGTACATGATGTACGATTTCGACCTCGGATATGTTCAGGTAAAGCTAAATTATTATTCGAGGACTCATAAAATTTATGTTGTTAAGAAAATTCTTATAAATATAGGGCATGAGCGATTTGTTAGCCCCGCTTCTCTACGTCCTAGACGACGAAGTAGATGCCTTTTGGTGTTTTGTGGCATACATGGAGCGCGTAGTAAGTCATTGCACCAAGCGTCTAATAACCTCAGCAGCACTGATTTTAAGGTCTAACCATTGTCGTGTAGAGTTTAAACTTCCAGCTAGACCAGGCTGGCATTAAGCGGCAATTAAGTCAGCTTCGAGTGCTTTTGCAAGCTGTTGATCCTCATTTGGCTTCCTATCTTGATACGCGCGACTCTGGCAACCTGTTTTTCTGCTTTCGCTGGCTCTTAGTACTCTTCAAGCGCGAGTTTAACTATCCGCAAATCTTGCGCTTATGGGAAGTCTTTTGGACGGATGGACCATTCCATGGCGACTCAGCTTCATATTCATCATCCAATTTTCACCTATTACTGGCCCTTAGTATTTTGGACAGTCAGAGGAACACTATCCTGGAAAACCGTTTTGGATTTACTGAAATACTTAAGGTATCATAATACTGCTATGAATTAGAATTTTTCAGTACTTTTCTACCTACTAACAATTTTTGTTGTTGACAGCATGTAAACGATCTGGCGTTGTACATTGACCTGGAAGAAGCGCTAGCAAAAGCTGAAGGAATTTTCATACAAATTAAAGACTCTCCTTCAGTTGGTATGGAAGTCCGTAGCGTCCTCGGACTTAGAGAAACGAGCGACTCATCTGATGACAGTCCATCATCGAATAGGTCTCCGATTAGCGAATTTTCCATGTAACTGTAATTTTAAATCTGGGAATGGCGTTTTTTCTTCCTTGTTTACAGTACGGATTATCTATCTGAGGAGCGCTACGAAAATGCACTCGGCCTTCATTATCTGTAAAGTACTGATTACGATTATAGCACTATTTTCACGTTGTATTTCTTGAGTGGTTGTGTTCCACGCGGTTTCGTTAATAATAAGGTCATAGTTACGTCTTTTTCTTTTTTAACTTTTTGTTGGCGGATTTTGTGACGGTTGTAGACGATCGTAAGTGGCTAACTGCGGTCCTATGTCTGGAAGAGACCTCAGTTTCGTGTGACAATGACTCATATGGTCTGGAAGGTACTCAAGTGACCAATGTTTTCTAAGTAATGCGTCATCTACTGTAAAGCACCCATAACGGATACAACGTATCTGTTGGCACACGGCTGTAGTTTTCAGCGATAAACCCAGATCATGGATAAGGGCTGCCATGTACTGCTCATTTTCATTAGCGCAATGGATTTCTAAGAAGAAGAATAGGAATATTTACCCACACCACTCTGTGTAATAAATGTTTTACTTTGATTACCTAATGTGAAATCGGGAGGATTAAAATGAACACATTTAATTCCATAAATTAGTGGAGGTCCATTAACTGCGGGTCTAAGCAACCCTTTACTGGCAAGTTCGTAAGCGGTTTGACTTTGAGGATCTACTCCACAATACCTGTACAAAATTATCAAAGATTATGACATGGAAAAATCTGTAAAAAAGGGGCTTACTTTCTTACTCAAACATTTTCTTTTGATTTGATGCTTGGATTGATGCCAGCATTCGATCCAGTTTGTCTCTGCTGATGTGTATAAAAGTAGTTTTTTCCCAAACCTTACCATCATCCCAATGAGAGTCGGTGGCCAGCCCAAATTGACTTTTAATATGGTATGCACTTGTAGGTCGGCTGAGATTTAAGTTGTGCAGGCTTCTATTGCCTTTATTAAGTCCTACCACTGCATAAAATGGTTAAAGCTGTATATAGTAAATGGTCTTTTAACTTTGAAAATGTGTTTTATGTATTCACCAACTACTCCGGCTGTCCTAAAACCTAGTAAGTTTCCTGGTTGTAACCGAAGGTCATCAGCAAGAATTGCTGGTCCTCTGACAAGTTCATGGTCAGCAAGATTTGGGATGGTGGTTACTGAGTAACTAGCAGGTGCCGGTAGGTCTACATTTGTGCCATTAGTCAGAGATTCAATTTTCACATATTTCCTTGGAGCATCTTGTTCAAGTTCATTCATATCTAGATTGAAAGGATAGATTAAGTTACTTTACTTCCACCTTAGTTAAGGATTGAAGGGTTACCTCTAGAAATATTAAACGCGAGCGTATTCCTCATTTGCTTCCATGATATTTGGGTAGGTTTGTATAGGCACATGACACCATTTAACTGAAACCAGGCCTCTCTTATCGTCTTAACTGAAGTGGAAACGGCCATGGCTTCGTTTTATGCTCTAATTCTATTTCACTGGACTTTTTAGAAATTTTCTTAGTTTACCGGAAACTTTCCAAAATTCTAAACAGATCGAACAAGTTTTGATCAAGGCATGCGTCGTCTGCCTCGTGGCTTTCTCGCGTCTTCTGCAGCTGTCGTCAGTGTCAAAGTGTTACCGGAAATCAAAGCGAATTACAACAGTTTAACTTAAATACAGAATCTTTAAACACAATGGAGAAAACAGAAGTAGTAGATTCTGAGGAACAAGTGGTTCATGCGCTGGTTCACTTTGTCGAAGAGAAATCCAAATCAGCAATTGCGGAGAGAGATCGGTTCGTTATGGGCCTGTCAGGTGTGTCCTTACCTTATTTTGTAGGTTACATAAAAAAGTAATTAGATTTCAGTTTACAATGACAATCGCAACTTTCTGTTAATTATTCCAACAATAGCTAAAAATAAAATACAACAACAAACAGTAAGGATATTGTAAAGGAATAATAAGATTTTATCAGTTTGATAATGGAGAAATTTTCTATCAACAGATCTCTCATTTAGGAGTTTTGAATAAGCAATGGCTATAAAACAATCTCTTATTTATTAGGTGGCTCAGCTTGCACATTTCTCTGCAAAGGCTTACCTATGATCACATCTGACTGGACTAAATGGAAGTTCATATTCTGTGATGAACGAGTCGTGCCGTTCGATAACGCCGAGTGTACGTTTTCTATTTATAAGAATAATTTGTTTTCCAAGATTCCATTCAACGATGAACAATTCGTCATCATCGATCCTTCGTTGCCAGGTAATTAAATCACAAGTGAATTCTCATAAGCCGATACTGACTTAATTTCTTGTAGCCAAGCAAGCTGCTGAAGACTATGAACGTAAACTAAGAGCTCTGTACCCTGATAACGTGGATCTACCGAAATTCGATTTGTTATTACTTGGGGCTGGTCCAGATGGACACACTTGTTCTCTTTTTCCAGGTAATAGGATAGGTTCAATATTATCCAATATGGTTCGATCGCGGCTCCATGCATTCATTAATTCCAACATCTGTCACCAATTAGGTCATCCACTGTTGGATGTAACAGATAGATGGGTAGCTTCGATCGACGATTCGCCGAAGCCACCGCCAAGCAGAGTTACGTTGACTTATCCCATCATAAATAATGCTCTTAGCGCTGTCTTCGCCTTCGCCGGCGCTGGCAAAGCCGAATTGGTTAAGGTATGACATAACAGACTAATTCATTCAAACCGCTCTTTTCAGTATAAGCTTGAAATTACGCAATTTTGCAGCGTCTACTAAAGGACAAAGAAGACTTGCCAGCTACTCGTGTCAAACCAGCAGAATTGCTTTGGATCTTGGATCGAGCCGCGGCTAGCCAATTGTAGTTGAAAAGGGCTGTGGATGTATCACTGTTCGCATGCTTTATCATTCCTTATTGTCTAAGAGGGATTTTGTTTTGGGGATTTCAATAAAGTTTATTTCAACTCACTTGTTGGCGATGAAGTCGACTTTTGAAGGGGTAAAGTAGAAACCCGGTTGATACGATGCGGCGCACGGACATTTTTGATTCTGATTCCAGCTGAACGCTCCGATTTTACTACGGCATTTTGGACAAAGGAGTTTGCCCTGTGGTGCAGAACTAGCAGTTATCCAAGGTGGTGGGATGACAAAAAATGCTTGCCGACAGGAATCTATTCTAGTCTGCTGGTCGGAAAGAGCGAATCGAACCCAAGAAAGATCCTTCCAGTCAGGGTTTTCCCCTGGTCTGTGGTATAAAACATCTTTGCCATAAGCTAAGACATACCTTAAAACAAAATTTTTATAAATCATGTCATCGAAAATAAAGTTATCAGATAATTTACCTGCAGGTTCTACACTTAAGTGTGGTTTCATATGATACATCTCCTCGTGGAAGGGTCACTGGAGTACCACCTATAAGGGAATAGTATTTCTTTGGTTTTGCAATAAGGTGCTGCTTAGACAGGTTATCCTACAATGCAAGTTAGCCGTTTGCTGTAAATGGTACCATCTTGAGACAATTGAATCCATTTTGTTCAGTTCCATAAGAACTCCGTAAAGCCTGAGTTGCGCCAGGAAACCTTCATTGGGCAGAACTGATGGCCTCACAGCTTGTAGTCTAGAACATAAAGACATGTTTGGTTTTGTGTCAATTACTCTTAAGTTTTCTTAATAAATTAAGCAGCCCACCTAGCCAAGCCTTCCTCGGATGAAATTTTGTACTTTTTCTGAAGGTAGCTGATGACTAAAGTGGCACTCCGGGACACTCCATGAAAGCTGTAATTCAAACTGTTAAGTGTCCAAACAGTTTTAAATTTATTGCAGCATTTTAAGAATACCAATGGACAAGGACACTTCCAGATTTCACCCCATTTTCGATGAATTCAAAAACAGATTCAAAACAACCAAACAAATCCTGCTCATTCACATCATGGGCTGCAATTCAAGATCAGAATAGGTAAGAGAAAAAAATCAGTTAAGCAACTCAAATATTTACCCGGGACAAATAGGTAATGGAGATCCCCGTTAGGGGGCAGAGGTTTTATATCAACAGTCACGATGTTTGTGATTCCATGATCACGCAAAAGCTTCTTATCCAGAGCTGAAGACAAACCTCCTGAGAGAACGATCAGGTAACAAGATTTTTAAAGGAATCAGGAATGTAGGACCAACTCTTACGAGGTGATTGCGAGAAGAGAAAATGCAATTACCAATCCATAATTTTTCCTCGACGAGGTCCATTTATGAATTCGTATTTTTTCGTCTGCTAATTATCGATTCACTGTGGGACGTGTCGGGAAAAACATAGAATAATTATCATAAATTGAGCTAAGCAATTATATCGTTGACAAAGTCGAACCTAGAAAGACAATGAGAAATAAGTATAAATGAACAAATGAAGTGGTTTTTTTATGAACGAGAACTCGACATGAACGTTGCCGCCATTTTTACCTCATGCAGAACGCATGAAATGGCTAAAATGCATAAATAGGCATGAAAGATGAAATTGAGATTGAAATGTGAAAGGTCAGTGCAAGCGAGTCGTTCTATTCCCACATGGTTCCAATGCGGTGTTATTAGGGGACAGAACAAAGAAGACGGAGGGGAATTCATTCATATCGATGTATCCTATTACAGGTATCAAAAATACCTTTTTTTTGCTCTCACTATTTCTTTTGTTTTCTTTTACGAAACAGCGACGACGGTGATGCCTAACTAGCGTATAGTCTAGGAGTCTCTTGTCAAATGTATAATCTATTAAATTCCCCAGTCGATAATATGAAGAGCGCTTTGGGTCGATATCCTGTCTTTTTCAACGTAATAGAGTTGCTATAGTAGATCAAACGAACATCAAAAGAGATAAAGATGGAAAGTGAGTGGGAACTAAAAGAGTGAGACTGTCTAGTATCCAGTTCTATAACGATAGAAGACCACAACACGAACTGGAATCGGGCAAGCGTGAACCAATGGTGGAGCTCTTCGTATCTCCCAGAGCGACAAGGAAGTCCAAAGAGTGTCGTCGTTATATCAATATCAAAGGGTTATGCTGTCCTATATTTACCCTGAATTTTATACCACCAAGAGTAATTGTAATGACCTTTGTGGAACCGTCCAACACAAATCAAAACGTAATTGGACCCTAGAGTCTACACATAAAATGCATCTTAAATAATTATCCAAAACGCTTGTAAAATAATGAAGATACACGAGTTAGGGTGGAAACCATTCCCAAAATTGACAACGGTGTATTATGGAGAACTTTTGTTCTTAAACCTTTCGTTTTATTTTTTTTTTTCTCATCAATCGACTGTATATAGGAATGAAAAAGTTATTATTAAGGGAAACAACTTGGTAATAATAAAGATATAATATGAAGTAAATTCTCACTCAAAGCTGCTAAATATAATTGAATGGCCGTTGTTTGTTTTTCCGGTTACTCACACGCACAGCAGACGACAGAGACAAGAAAAGAAAAAAAACAAGTGGATTATTATTCGAAAAAAATAGGACGACCGAATAAGAACCACACCACGAGAGAACCATAAAGAACTTCAAACAAAACAATGAGAGAGAGAAAAAAGAAGAAGAAAGACTGCAAGTGTAAATTTATGCCAAAGTGAAGTAGAATTATGGAAAAAGGGGTGATCTTCACATGACAGATTGTGTTCTGAAAATGTAAAAGGGGGGAAATGGATAGCTTAATACATGTGAAATAAATATGAGCAAAGAAGAAAGTACATGTAAGAAACGAGAAATGAAAAAAGTATGATAGTAGACCTGGCCGAATGTATCATGATAAGAAATGTAAATGAATATGAAAGAAGAAAAAGTAATCCAAGTTTTGCTGATGTCATTGTTTTTTGTTTTGTCTTGTCTGGAGGGATCGCAGTTCAGGGTTAGGAACTCCTAATTTAGGCTTTCAAGTGTCACCCAAAGAAAGAGCCTGGACGATCCTAGGATCGGCTTTGCTGCCTTCACGAAACTCGTCGAGCGTCAGCTTGTCATCGTTGTTTTTGTCCATCTGGCTGAAAATCTTGTCCACCCGTCGTTGTGGAGTGTTCTCGTCTTCAGAGTTCGGTGTTTGGCCCTAAATGTCGAAAAAGACATAGTAAACGACCACCCTATTTTCAAAACAAACACACACACACTGTGCCGACATGTGTTTTATACACACGTCGTCACTGAATTCAATCAACTTGAACGACTTCCATTGATCCTTGCTGTGAGCAACAGCCGGTACAAATGCCTTTGTTGTCCACGTTCATTTGTCGGTCTAAAACAAAACGATTCACATATATATATATATAAAGGAAAAGGAACTTACCACCATCTGGTAAATGGCGTCCACGATGTTGTACATTTCCGTCCGCGTGATGAAACCGTCGTTGTCGACGTCATAGAGTTTAAACGCCCCTTTAAAATTGCCAAATAAAAAGGAAAAACCTCGTCAATAAAAGAAAGGAAAATTGAAACATATCAGAATGAAATTGAATGCAAAGTGCCTCGTAAATCGCACAAATACAAAGCTTTTTTTTTTCAATTTCGTCTATTACATTGAAGTTTCTCATCCAGATTGCCTCTTGACGTCACTGATAGCGCTCGAATAAACTCTTCAAATTCAATAGATCCATCCTGAAAAAATAAAAATTCAAAAAGGTATGTATTGTATTGTTTTCTTTCATATCTTTTCATTTTGCGAGAGCTATATTAGTTCCTCGAACTTTCTATTATTCTTCAAAGATGTTTTGGAGCGGTGGTCACCAAGCAACTCCCGAGTTGCTAATTACAAACTAAAAAAAAAAAAAAAGTAAGAGAGAACAGGGGGGTGTGTGTTCCCTGCATCATTGCGGGTAGTGTGTGCCATCTAAAGGATATATCGATCGTCCCTCTGCTCGAACTACAACAAACTTTGAGATATACCCAGAGACATGAGCGGAAATATTAAAGTGCTACGATAGAGACAAGTTGACTGTAATAACGGGCCTACACAACCGAGGATCGGTTGGCACGTGTTATTTAAAACTTCTTCCCTGCGGTGCAACTTGGGGAATTTATATGCTAAAGCATTCTAATAAAAGATGTAATCAACTTAGTCTATGTTCATTAGCTGAATAATTTGCATAGCTACTAGGAAAATAGAAATGGTTACGTTATTCTCGTCAAAGACTCGAAAAACCAGCGTAGCGAATTTTGAAGGATCGCCTTGTGGGAAGAACTGCTTGTAGATTCGGATGAAACCCTATCAAAATCAAATGTAATGCAAATTTTCTCATTATAACGAATTTCAATATCACCTTTTCAGTCAAGAGACCATTAGGACAATCCTTCAGAAATCCTTTATGCCTGAAATTATGAAATAACATTAGAAACTTTGTTCAAATTGAATCAAAGTTTTATAAACTGAAGACATACAGCGGAAATATTTGATTAACAACTTTCTTTTCGCGTGCGGAATTCCCGGGTAACGTGGAAAAAAAAGTTTGGTCAAAGTACGTTCTTCTTTCAGCGCGGGAACATGCTTCGACTTCTTAAGTAGAAGATCGAAAAGGCTGTCACGCTACATTTCACAAGGATCATTTATGTGCAACCCTGAGGCATGCTATGCGTTCCAAAAATCCCATACTCAATGAGCTATGCGAGCGCATCGCTAAATCGTGCGCAGTTTTTCCCTTTGTAAATCTCGGCCCAACTTTTTTAGTTTTTCATCGATCTCTACTTTAAAAGCATACTTTTTTATTAGATAAACATCAAACAATTTACTCATAGAAAAAATATTTTGATTCTTTTCTGCAGCGTACGTTTACCGCATTGGGACGCTGACATCCCGAATTTCATTTTTCTAAAGAAAAGCTTCGTGAAAATGGAACAACTCGGATCAACGGTGTGAGAACAAAAAGGCGACGAAAATTGTTACACGAGTAAACAGACGCGTCAATAATCGAGTAAACTTTCAGCAAAAAAAGCTTCTTTCATCGCGGGATATCCCGCCAAGGGCATCCCTTGTCGTTGCGTGTTTGCGTCCGTCTCTATGTAGGACTACCCCACCCTTTTTTTTTCGTACATGTCTATTACTTTATGCAAATTGAAGGCAACGTGAGTCCTCTTTTTTCTTTCTTTCCGGGAGCAATGGCGCAGTGGTCGTAAAACATATCTGGGTACATTTCCAATACAACCCAACAGTAAACAAACAAGATATCGATAAATAAACTTACCATTGCCTGATTTCCTTCTCGGTAACTGCAATAAAAAAATTAAAATCCGATTAAATCAGGTGAAACAAACAAAATGCGCATTTTTAAAGATAGAAACGAAATCGATGCTGTTCATTATTGACAGATTTAGTGAAACACTGCCGATTTTCAAGTGCGTCGGAATTTTTAGGTTACTCTGACGTGCGTTGTTTGTTGGTAGTTGTAATAGTTGCCAATGGTTGTCAAGACAACCGTGTGTGTGTCTCGCTGCCGCCTCCCTTTTTTCTCTCTCTGCGGATGTCTTTTGTATTAGGATGCGGTCGTAACCTTTTCTACCCAACCTCCTTTTCTTCCACCCCATTCGCCCTATCGTATTCTCGGCGGTAGAGAGAAAACTAGTTCTTTATTCGCAATCGTTCAGGATTCTTGTTTTCTTCTTATTGCACGCGACGGAATGGCAATTCTTGTTCAATCGATTTTTACTGAATTTTTTTTTTATTGGAATTTGGGAAGAGGTAGATGACCCAGAAAGATTATTCCGCAGAATTTGGAATGCTATCCAACAGACAGACGGTAGAATCAAACCACCAATCGGAAGAAAATTTGCATAAAAAAAAATACTTTAAACTGTTTCAGGGTTGGATAATCTCATTACTTATTCCGCAACGCGTACACCGGAAGCCTAGAATGACAACGAGTCAGGGGCGTGGAACCTTTGGTTTTTAATGGCCCGTGTCCGTCAAACGCCAGCAGGCACCGCAGAAAACCGCCGCTGCCCCTCCCGACATCGAGGGCGAAAATGCCGCACGCGTGTCAAAATATAGTTAAATCACTCTTACGCAGCACAACTTGTTATTCAAACTGCGCTCTCTCTCTTTTATCGTTCAAACTATTCAAAAAAATGTTAGTTTAAAAAGAAAAATTTAAATACTTACAATAGGTATCGTGAGTGAGAGAATCAATGGTCTCCTGTTTGAGCTTGGAATTCTTCTTACCCATTTTCGAATTGTGGAATTGAGTGGGCTCACTAAAAAAAAAAAAAGATCACAAAAATCAATCACGGGCACGCAATCAACACTAAACACTACACCAAAACACTACCCTCGGGAGGTTCCGATTGCGTTTCGTTTTCTTCCTAATTCCGATCGGAATGATCAGAGGGTCTCCTTTCTATATTTCAAGTGGAACGGCACAATTTCCAGCGGAATGTCTCCATTAACCTAATTTTTCAATAGCAACATTTTAGTTTCTTCTTTTAAAGAATGGTTATGTAAATACATCAATTCAAATGTGTCTACCTCATTGTTGGCTAATTAACTCCTCGCAATTAACTGGGAACCATTAACACATTCTTTCTCTACAAATGTAAATTTTCCGTCACAAGACTTGCGAAACAGTTTTGCGAAAAGAAGAAGCAATTTAACGATCATATGGTCAAAATTGGCCAGCACGTTCGATCCACCGACTGGGCAGAATGCGGGATCGTGCGGGACTGTGTCAGCTTTTTCCTCCGTCCTATTTTTTCCCCCGAGCAATTCTCGGTCTAGCGACTCACACCAGTCCGTCAACTTCAAAGTAGCCATGGAATAGCAAAAGATTGCGCCGTCGCTGTTCCTTTCTCTCCTCCCCCCTCTCCCCAACTCGCACCGTTAAAACCTATATCCTACTTTACTCACACCGGAATTTTGTTTAATCGAAAAAAAAACAAAAATGAAAATAGATGAAACGAGTGCTATATACCTGTTATCGATCACATCCCCCGAACTAATTAAAAGGCAAGCTTTTTAAACGTTTGAAAATGGCGCCAAATTATTCCCGCGCGGGAGCAATCAATTGTTGGCCTTTTGCTCTGTGCCCTCTTGTACAAGATTAAGATTGGCTTGTAAATAAAACAAAAGAAAATACAAAATGGGTTCTATTTGTTTCTGGTTGGAACATCAGAAAATATTTTGATGGATGGTCCGCATGATTCGATTATTGGAACCGCCCCACCAACCCACCCAATCCTTCTCTGCGGGACCACCCAACATCAATCACCAATCGACGGGACCGTGTGTCTTCCGGTGGATTCATCTCTTTCACGTTACTCAATGACGTCATCACGCGGCCCATCACCCACAGGGAAATGCTCGTCTATCCGAACATCAACAATATGATTTTCTCTCTGTTGTCGTTGTCCAAGTTTTGGACTTTTTTTTTTGTTTGGACGGGAGCAACTTGGCCGCCGTCACCGCCAGGATAAAAAGGTCGATCGATCCTTTTCGTTTTGGCGTCGCCTAACTCGTTCAACCAATAACAAGAATAATAATAAAAGGACGAACATTTGGGGAGTTTTTTCTGGACTTTTGTGGCAAAATTGTTGACTAGGAGAATGAAAGAGAGGTAATACTAATAAAATTCTGGACATTTCAAACTGGTGTGAAATTCAATCTAGAACGGCCATTTTGTTTAAGTTAAATGTATATACGACTGTGGGCCAACAAGAACGTATTGCTCTTATAAATAGTGCGTTACAGACAGTCGGAGCTTTTCCTTTAAGCTCTCGCAGTAACGATTAATAACCTTCGTATATAAACGAGCCAGTTGAGGATTAACACGAGGTACAAGTCTTCCAAAACAGAGAGTCATTTCTTTTGGTTCTAAAATTCCTATTTTCACCACAACTGACGTAGACGCAATGTACAAAAACTGCAACATCAATCAAAATGAAAATTTTTTTCTCGAAAGCTACACTTTTTGGCGAGAAGAGACTTGCAAGAAATCGATCAAGACACACGCCTTATGCAACAATCGTTTCAAAAGTTTGTAATTTCTTTTATGCTTTCAACGTTTCTAGACTAACAACAGGACTAGAATCGGAAATAAAACGCTGTTCTTTATCTGCTAATGAGTATAATGACTGTATCTAACGAGAAATAAGAAATACTTACCCGAAATAGACTAATTTGGTGACGAGCTCCTGCACTAACAGTACGAGTACGTGGCGATCCACCACGTGGTTCGGCACACCAACAGCACTTATGTTAATTAAACATGGCCAGTACACATTGGATAAACAGAAGTAGAAATAACTATTTTCAGCAAACAAATCGAATTGGGAAATAAAATGCACGCAACGTGGAAGCAGAGCCGGGCAGACTGTAATATTTATGGGAGACATGATACTGAAACGTTGAAAAAAGAAAAGTAATACGGAATTAAAGGTTGTCTCGTGGGGATGGGGAAGCCTATTGCGAGTTCGTCACTCGTCATTAAAAAATCCTGATCTCCTTTTTTTTAATACTCTTTTTTGTTGCTATAGTCTACTATTATAAATGATTGGAAGTGAAATAATGAAATGTGTTCAAAGAATTTATTTTTATTGCATTTATTTTTAGTTTTAACGATGGATTGGGCGTTTCAAGCAGACGATATGATTCACTGCGATTGACGTCACAAAACGTTTTGGCAAACAAAAGAAAAATGAAATGTACCATACACATTTTTCTGTGATGGTGCATGATTATCGATCAACTACCACCATTATTTAGCGAGAATATAGGCCCATACAATGAAATTATCAACGTGACAATCGGCACGCAGAATGATAATTTCTTTATTTGCACGTCTGAACTACGTAGTTTCAACGTTACGTGCACATATCGATCTTCGATTTTTACGATTTATTTACATATGGCATATTATATCTGAATGTGACGACATTCTATCGTGAAATTTAGATGAAAACAATCATCAATGTTGCAAAATGTTGGCCAAACATGAAGTCTCAACATCGTGTGCACTGCTATTTCTTATTTTTGCTGTGTTACTTCGACATTGGGTTGAGATGGCGAGACAAACTTGTCGTGCATGGCGTGGAATAATAATCGAGCCATGAGTGCAAGGGTGGTACGTATATATAGTAGTATACACGCCATCGCCTGCTTGATACATCAGTGGAATGAAATGTCAAAGGGAGCCGGAAGGCCGTAAAAAGCACTGCACGCCAAAAAACACACGTTATAGTTATATCCTTGATACTTTTTTTTTTTTTTAGTTTCGGAAATGCTTTTCATGCGATTTCGTGCAGCCATCTATCACCCTTTGTTTTCTTTCAGTTTTCCAACCTTGGACAAACAAAGTAAAAACGTGACACCAATGTTCGTAAATATCAAAGAGTTATGAGAAGTTGGGCACCTGTAAAGTGCTGGACATTTGCCCAGCAGCTGGCCTCGGTCAAACTCAAGCTGTCGTCCTTTGCCTTGTTCGAGTTGGGATTAGATATCGATCGGAGCCACGGACAACCACAACGAGTATTACCCCAAGTGTTGACTTGTTGATGAACAAGTTTTAAAGCTTCTTTTCTTTTTTTAGATGGAGAAAATCGAATTTCTGCTGCTCTGTTTCGGACAACAAAACATAGATGGTGAGCTCGACGTTGTTGGCCAGCAATAGAATTACAGAGAAGAAGACGTCTAGAGTGCTTCTTGATGTTATCCGACATGTCTTGCGACAACATATATCCAGTCTCTTTATCTCTAAGCTTTTAACTGATTTCCATTTGGAACTACGTCACAAGCTACTGTAGATCGGAACTGCTGCATCCATACAACCAATCCATACACAATAGAGCTATATATATATATATAGTTTTATCTCTCTATATGAATCGATAAATCAAATGAGGATTGTTTTTTGTTGAATAGAAAACAAATACATGCCAGCTCCGTCTACGTACATGTCTCTTTATCCAACGACTTTTCTCTCTAAATAAAAGGCAGCAAAATCTCTTGGCTTGGAGAAAAAGGCCTCGTAGATAACTCTGGTTAGTGCACTGCGGTGGAAGTTACTCTCGAGGCTTTTGAGAGAAAGTCGATTATTCAAAAGCGGATAAAGGCACGGCGACAGAACACTTGAATAGAGACAAAAAATGTAGCCATTATTTATGACAATGAATATGAGTCTAGTATCAACGTAATTGCGTATAAAAGAATAGCGGGATTAGGTGACGTTAGCGTGAATTATTATTCTTGGTTGAGGAAGGAAAGGAAATACCCACTCTGAAGGCAAGAAGGAGGAATGCCAACCAAGTTTGTTGCGGATTGATTAGTTTCGGGAGACGAAGCTTCCATATCCTGCGCACACAGGGACGATGAGCCTTCTCGCTCTACGTTTTCATTAATCAAGTTGGTTACGTTATTTATAACTCGCGTGCGTCTGGACAACGTCGAAGGAAGAATGAAAGGAATCCAGTTATTTCTTCGCCTCTTGTCTATCTTCCTCTACAGCTACCGAACAACGATGGATGGAATAGTATCGTGATACCGGCTGAAAGATTTGTTGTCTACAAAAGTTATGATACGAAATAAAATAGACAAAGTGGGAGGGAATTCGTTTAGTATTACGAGTTTGGCTATAAACCTGATGAACGTGCTTTCTCTATCGTTCCAACACATACTTACAATGAAAGACCATACAAACAGTAAAATATACTAAGCATCAATGATCTGGAAGAGGCTCGAGTATAGATGTGAATCGATAACACAATGTGACATATATTCAGGACGAAATGGTGTGGGCGCCCATTTCCATTTCAGCATCATACACATCACCAAATCGGCCAACGGAGTTGCAAAAGATGCTTTGTTTCCCCTTTAGCATTTCTATGTATTTTAATGAGAATTAAAATTAAGCTATATAAAATATAAAAAGTTTTCTTTTCTTTAAATTTTTTTGTAAATAATAAATTAATAACAAAAACTTTTTTTTTTTCTTTGTTATGAACAAGACGGCAGCCCTGCATGAGGGAGAAAACCACGTTGTTGGCCATTTGTAGCTGAATCATTGCCACCTATGGGTTGCTTAAAACTTGAAGTAATCTTTAACAGTCTATTTTTAAAGGAAAACTTAACAAAACATAATCCTTAAAAATGGGAGATTATGATCCAACGTTGGATATGTTTGATACCCTGATTTACGGGAAGACAGTTGCCCAAATGGGCGAATTTGCACTGGGCACCTCTTCCAGAAGAAGAAGGAGATCGTAAGTATAAGTTGGCTTGGAGTCAGTTTAACATTTCAACCATCTTTTTTTTACATGCAGTTCTCCAGAAGCTGAACGCAAGCCGTATATTACTCAAACCAATACAGAATATGTTGAGGAATATCGAAAAGAAGAAAGGCAAAAAACCTTGGAAGTAAGTCTCTGGTATCTTGCACATATTTGGTTTCCATTGTTTCAAACATAGTGTGTCTTTTTCAGGCTGCTACTCTAACACAGAGCTTCGTAGAATGCAGAATGAAAGGTGCTGGCATGAGCATGCTCGAAGATGAATCCACCATCTGTGGAGACATGCTTAATGCTTTGGATATTAGTGGTCTCCAAGCAAAGGCAGCTGCTTTCAATGATTACAATTTTGAGGCACCTAACCGAAGTCCATTGGCAATAGACAATCAAAGAACAGCCATTCTTGATCTTCTCAAAACTGAAAATGTCATCATCATTAAGGGCTTTACCGGTTGTGGTAAAACCACTCAAGTTCCCCAATTTGTTTTAGATGAATGCTACAGAACTAAAACTCCTTGCAACATTGTTGTGACTCAACCAAGGCGCATTGCAGCCATTAGCATAGCCAAAAGGGTCTGCTATGAAAGAAATTGGACATTAGGAACCGTTGTTGGATACAGAGTAACTTTTAATATTTTGGAACACTTTTATCACTTTTACTATCAAAAGCTATGTGTTTACTAGGTTGGCATGGAACGTCAAGTAAGTGACTCAACTTTGCTCACCTATCTGACCACAGGATGCCTTCTTGAAGCATTAGTAGCAAAAAAATCCCTTGAAGGCTATACCCACAGTAAGTTCCTGACCGTTAGCTAAATTTTGTTATGCTAATGTCTGTTTCTTTTCCAGTCATTATTGACGAAGTACACGAGAGGGATGAAGATACTGACTTCCTTCTCTTGGTCGTCCGCAAGTTCCTCCGTCATACGAAGACGACAACTAAAGTCATTCTGATGTCAGCCACTGCTGATGCCGGCAAATTTGCGCAATATTTCAATAGCCCCGTCACGGGAGACTTTCCGATCGCGGCCGAAAGACCCTTTCGCAACGCTCCCATAATTGAAGTGGATCCCGGGGAACCTCACGCCATCCGCGTTTACTATAAGGAACAGCTTCAAGAACTAGAGGTCAGTATAAAAAAGCAATTTTTAAAAAGAACAAAAAATATAATATCATAATACTGTTTTCGTTATCAGTTTCTCGCGACGAGTATGCACTATCCCGATGATGGTGAACCGACAATCCATAAGCTCAAATACGACGCGGTCGCTAAGTTGATTTCGGCTATCGATGGCAAACGTGAGATACAGCGCTACGGTCGCCATCCAGAATATGAAAACATTTCTAGCGTCCGCAGCGCCTTTCTTATATTCCTGCCCGGCGTCGGTGAAATTGAGAGCATGCACAAGGCTTTGCTCGACTATGACAGCACTGCGGATCACAAGAACTATTGGTACATCCTACCACTGCATTCTCGGATCACCAGTGAAGAGCAAAGTCGCGTCTTCCAGCCCATGTCGAGTCTAACTCCAAATTTAAGACACTTCCGGAAAATCATTCTGTCCACGAATATCGCCGAAAGTTCGCTCACGGTGCCAGACATTACCTACATAGTTGATTTCTGTCTCATGAAGCAGCTCGTCACGGACCCAGAGACCAATTTTTGTTCGCTCAAGGTAGAACAATGTTTAATTAGATTTCTTCCGACGTCCTACATCTAAAAATGGATCATTTATTCCCATTAGGTTGAATGGGCTCCTAAGAGCAGCTGCGTCCAGCGGAGAGGCCGTGTCGGACGTGTTAACGAGGGCGTCGTTTATCGAATGATATCAGAATCTTTTTACTACAAGTAAAAACAATCAAATTATCTCATTGACTCAGTGCGCTTTACTAATTAAATTACCCTTTTATTTGTTTTTCGCCTAAAAGTGTCCTGCCGGATGACGTTACTCCCGAGATCCTCCGCTGTCCTCTGGAGCAAGCCGTTCTGCGTACCAAATTGTTGGATTTGGGATCACCGGTGTCTCTGCTGGCACTCGTCATCGACCCTCCGAGGCTAGATAACATTGCCCGAACTATTCTGACGTTGAAAGAAATGGGAGCCCTTTTCGCTACAGCGAACGGCGTTGTCTCCGCATTGGATGGTGACTTGAGTTACCTTGGCCGTGTTGTCTCACGTCTCCCAATAGACGTTCACTTGGGCAAGCTCGTAATGCTAGGTATGGATCTTAATTTTTATCAATTTCATGTTTAAGTCAAAGTCTATTGGGGACGCTTACTTGATGCGCGGGTTCCATTTTAATAGGTTACGTGTTCAACATCCTGGAAGAGTGCATCATTATGGCAGCCGGGCTCAGTTCAAAGAACATCTTCACTTCTCCTTATCAAAAAAAGTTGCTGGCCTATCAAGTCAAAATGGCGTGGGCCGAAGGCTCGTTCAGCGATCCCATCACCATTCTAAACGCATATCAAGTCTATAAAAACTATGAGTACAAAGAGCATTTTAAAAGGAGTGGGGAGTCGGAAAGAATGAGAGAACAGCGCTGGGCTGACGACCATTTTATCCAGCTCAAAGCACTCAAGGTAATATTTAATTTTTGTGTTTGTTTAAGGAAGAAAATTTTCGTTATCAGAACATGCGGGAAAATGATTGGCGTATCTGTCTTCTTGGTAGGACATGGATCTCCTGGTGAAGGAAATCAAACAACGACTGAGTTCCATTGGTATTGAGGAGGCGATTGGGCCCAATATCAGACCGTTAACAGAAAGTCAAAAGGCGCTGTTGCTTCGTGTCGTCCTCTATGGAGCTTTCTATCCCAATTACTTCACGCGTGACGCCGTCAGTGGCCAGATAGATGAACGCGAAGCTGTCAAGAGTCTCTGCGGATTGGATCCCTTTCGCACGGTTCGCCTTCAAGGATTTCCTGTTGACCAACCTCCCAAAGCTTATGTCCGTCAAATTAAGAACAACATGTCCGAAATCTTCAGTGAGTTTTGAATAGGAAACGTCGTTTTTTACTGTTGTTAATTTGGTTTGTGTCTATAAAAGATATGCTGAAGGAGGATACGTGGAATGCCAAGATAACATTCGATTCGCAGCGGGTCTTCCTCCAATTCCACCAAGAAGGCAATCCGTTCCAACACAAGCGAGTTCCCGGAAGGATTTGTTTGCCCGTTTATCTGGCTGTAAAACAAAAGCAACTCGGGTCGAACTATTTACTTCAGTTGCTTGACAGAAGGGTTGCCGAAAAGTACACTTCTCAGGTATGTTGATTCTTCTTACAACAAGTTAGCTGACATTTTTAAAAACAATTGTCCTTAAAGGTGGAAGAATCGGCTAAACGGCTGTTAAACGTGAGCGACGTTGAATCGGTGGTGTCCAGTGTGAGCAGTCGAAGTGAAGTGCCTTATGTCCTGCAGATTCCAGCGCCACGGCTGCCCGAATTACATGAAAAGGAGATAGCCGTGAGCGTTTGTCACGTTGAGGAGCCCAATCACTTCTGGTGTCATCGCTTAGAGGAGCGCTCCAAACAAGATTACACTCACATCAACAAGTCGATCGGTCCACAGGGCCGCTATCTGGAGAAGTGGGATCTTTCCATGCCCGTCCACAAGGGCAAATTGGTGATGGGTCCATACAGTGTTAACAGTGATTTGGTAGAATATTATCGAGCCAAGGTGCTGAGCGCTCAGCAGCACGGGTCGATTCCAGACCGCCTCGTCCGTCTCTACTTTATTGATTTCGGTAATGCCGGCGAAGCCTGCATCAAGGACTTGCGGGTAGTTCCTGAAGCCTTGCTGAAGTTCCCGCCGTTGGCTATCGAATGCTATTTGACTGGTGTGGGTCCCTCGTTGATTAAAGATCCGAAAGGAAAGTGGACAAAGTCAGCTAAAGAATGGTTTGAAGCTCTCACAGTAGACCAACAACTCACAGCCAAGGTGACTAAATAGAAAACCTATCCTTGGGTTTCACAAGACAATTCATTGACTTTTCCGTTTTTCAAAAGGTGTTCTCGGTCGTCAATGGAATCACCACGATGGATCTGATCGGAGAACGTGGTAATTGGGATAATCCGATCTCTTCCCAAATGTTGGCACTCAACTATGCTGTCAGAGTGGAGGAATCTTTCATGAACAAACAGGACAATGAACAGCGCCAATCCGCACAAGAAGTCAAACCCAATTCACACATGGCTCGCTACAAACAACGAGAGTAAGGCACTGATTCATGTCTGTTCTTCAAGCTCAACGGTAACACTTTTTCTTGAATTAGATTGGAGGAACAGAGATCCGTAGCTGCCGAGTTTTTAGCAATGGAACACGAAGTGAATGAGCCAAAGCATTACAATACCACGTTGAAAAAACTTCAGGGCCCTTTCAGTCCGTTGGAAATGAGAATGTACGGCAAAGTGCATGCTCTTTTAGGTAGCATTCTCAAGATTGAGGATGATTCCGTCAATTCGGTCATGTTGGACGATCAGCCTGGCGATAGTCACGAACGCGTACTCGTGGCTGCGCATGTACGTAGTTTTGAGACATCTAAATAGAAGTCGAACAAAAAAAGTTAAACAAAAATTTTCTCTTTAGATCGGGTCTCAATTGACCACTAATCGCGTCATCGCGCGCAGTACCACATTGCTTCCAAACATTCCAGGATTGCCTGCTATTTTGACACTCCTTTTTGCCCCGAGAGCTGAATTCCGAGCCGATACTAATAGAACTAGTCTTACTGGTGCTATTTGTGGGCTGGGTTACGATCGAGAGCGGAAGCAGTCCTTCTATCCAGAACACGACATGGAAGTCGCTTTTGATACTGAAATATCTCTATCCGTGAGTTTTTTGTTATCTTAAAACAAACTTACCGCATAACAATTTCATGTCTTCTTGATTCGCGTATTCACATGCAGGATGTGCTCCTTATCAACAAGATTCGATTTTGGTTGAATTCGGTCATGGGTGCAGCTTCCTACAGTCTTCACCATGCCGCTCCATCGAAAGAGCGGATGCGAGAAGTCAGCCAGAAAACGATTGGATTCTTGTTTGAATTGATCACGAAACCACGCAAAGACATTGAAGCCATTGCAACCTCGACCAGTTACAAATGGAATCTCGTGAAACCTGAACACGTTCTACAGTCGGACGTCGCAGAAAGTCAGCTCGATACTTTGATTCCGCTCCACGACTGCATTAAGATTGTTCCATGAAGTTATTGAAATTTTGGAAGCCTTGCATTGCATTTTTGTTAAACTGTTAATTATTAATTATATCGACTTGTAAATTCGGAAATGAAAATCTGAGTGCGGAACAGTTAATTTGTTTTGCTTCCTACATTGATGCCGTGGGTCGTATTCCTGGACCTGAAAACTTGCAGTTTTTTTCATGCAATACAAAGAAGTTTACATAGTTTCGGAAACGTTATTTTTCTTTATATTTTTCGTTAAAGAAAGTAGGAATACGTATAAAAGAGGTATTTAAAGGCCTAAGTCGGGTGTTTTCCCTCCTCTGCCTTCCGCAAATGACTTAGCTATTTGCCGTTTCATATCGTCATCACCTTCCTGATAGAGCTGTTTCATCATATTCATCATGCTAGCCTGTGGATCATCAGCTGATGATGCATCAAATTTCGGTGCTTTTGACTCTTTGATTTTTTTTCTTCCATAGTAACGGCTTGCCAAGTGATTGGTTTAAGTTTTGCCAGAAACACCACCACAGAATCTACAAAGAAAAATTATCAGTTTACCCCATCCCTAAGGTGACTAAATGTTTTCTTACCTGATTTGACTTTCCAATGGCTTTTTGATGCATCAATCACCTCAGCAAGATTTTTAATAACCAGAGAATAATTTTTACCATTAAGCTCCTTTACTAAAAGATCAAGAGACCTGCATAAGATCAATGTTAATACAATTTCTCCTGATAAGGCTTTAGATTTTTACCTGTTGCCAAAGGTGCAGGCTACGTTCTCAGCTGGTAAAGTTTGAACATCTGGGAGGGTAACAAATAGCTTGAAGAATTTGTCTGATTGATCCCAAGCTAGAAATATAAAAAATGGAACATGATTAGAACATTTACTTAGTGTTCCAAAACTACAAACAAATCCAAATGTTACCATAGTTCGTAAGCTTGACTTCATAGCATCTCACAGCGCTAGCAGCTTGGGCAACTGGTTTTGTCTCAAGATTAAACATATTGTCTTTGAGTTGAAGACTGATTTCAGTCTCCAGACGGCGTGTTTCGAGACCCAAAACATCTTTTACTGACTGGCGCGTGGCCAAATCTGTCAATTTCTTCAGCTCATCTACATCTGCACGCAACTACAAAGTTTCAACAACCGTTTAGCGTACATGCCATCCATAAAGAATATTGATAACGGAAAATAATGTTTAAGTTAACAAAATGAAGAATAACCAAGAATACCTCATCAATTGTCCTAGGCATAATGCAACTGTACTTGGTGAAAATCAACGTAAGACTGTTGGAGAAAATATGCAATGCAAAACCAGGCGAGATGGTAACTTTTGCTAATTCGTCTTCTGCTTCACTGCAAGTGCCTGAGTTTTAAACTGAATCAAGTGCTGCCTATGCCGAAGGGTGGTTATTTTTATTCGACCGTAGACCGTAGCAGGACTAGTATCCACACGGAAATAACTGATAAAATATCTAACCACACTTAAAAAAAAAAAATTTCTCATGATCATGGGCATCTTTTAGAAATATGTTCTCGAACAATCATGTTGTTCAAAGGTGTTCTTTTAAAAGTTAAAGGTTCCATCTGTTATTGCTAGATGGCTAATACAAAGCAGACGAATGTGTCTCGGAGCAGGAAGAACCGAGAACTTTTAGTGAATGTGCAAGTGAGGAAAAGAACTACTCCCGACTGTAATTTCGGGTATTGCACAGTATTTATACAAAACGTCTTAGGAATGAAAACAGTTGAGGAGCTATGGAGGTAAGAGATTATTTACCTAGTGAAACTATAACGCTTCAATTTGGTTACTGGAAACAGCAGGTCTCTTTTTCTCCTAAGAAGCTGTTGCGTTTAAAATATGATTTATAAAATAATGTTTTGTAAGCGAAATTCAGTCATTTTCATAATTTTCTAATAGTAGGGACATTATTATACTCACGCATGTTTCCCTTTGTTCTTGCAGAGAGGCAGGGGACATCAGATCAACTATGCCAGATATCCTTGATGTGACAAATGATTCTCATTCTAGCTTTCTCTATATTTTGCGCAATTTGTACAAAGATATTATTTTGACAAACCTGGACTATGCGCTTGACAAAAAAGTTGAACAAGATTTGTGGAATGTGTGTTTCAAAGTTCCCATCTCTGAACTGCAGCCAAAACAAGGAAAGAAAATTGGCAATCCAATCCTGAAGTTGTTCTTGGAAGGAGCTGCTGGGTTTTACATATTACTCCTTCAAGAAATATGTGCCCAATGTGACACAAACTCATCCCTATGTAAGAGAAATGCTCAGCTAGGCATCTTCCATGGTCCATCGTACACCCTCCAGCCTAAGAATGAATCGATTCTTTACATCTGTCAGCATTGCCTGATCCATTTGGGTGATTTGGCTCGCTACAGAAATCTATTAGGTGAAGCTGAAGGTTACTACAAACAGGCCATCAATGTCGAACCCTCCAGTGGCCATCCGTACAACCAACTTGCGCTTCTTGTATCGGCTCGCGGAGACATGTTGTCCACTCTTTTCTATTACGTCCGAAGCCTAGCTCTCAAGCATCCATTTCCACCAGCCAGGATCAATCTTGATAAGCTCCTAAAGAAGCTGTCGCTTCAAATGTCAACATACCAGAAGACACGTGGAGGTCGTTTGAGCGCAGAAGAGTTTCTCGTAGCTTTCCTCAAGCTACAAGGACAAATCGGACTATGTTGCGACCTCGATCAAGCTGAACAAACGGTAAATCTTCTCACGCTGACTTGGCCATCGCTTGTGGCAACGGAAGCTCTAACTCCAACGCAATTGATCCGCATGTTGACCATCACCATCTATTCCGTTGGTCGGTGCACTGGTGCCTCAGCCACCGACGCGCAAAAGAGGTCACTTCAGTTGGCTATCGATGTTGCTTCGTCCGTTTTCAATGCCTGCCTCACAGCGTGCTGTTCCCTGCCTGATGAACAACTACCCAACTCCAGATACTTGTGCGTTATCAAACTTGTTCTCGATTGGTTCTTTGCCCAGCCGGAATTACTCACCAAAATTAAGCGCGGTCATATCTGGTCATCGACAGCCAAATTACTTAATCAGCTCCAAATATGCTTTGCTTCAAACGGTTCGTTCAGTGTAGAAGATGACGGAAAGCCTCTTCCGGAAGATTTAGACTTACTGGAATTTGCCCCACTTCGCCGCATTTCCAAATGGCCTTCAACGCAATTGACGCAAGGAGATGAGAATCGAGTCCGTGCCGCAAGAATCATTCAGCGAGGAAAGTGGTTAACCGAACAACAACCTGGCTGTTTGGCGTCGACACAACAAAATGATGGATCTCCCGAATGGCTGTTCACAAGTCTGAGAACGGATGAGTCGCCTGTTGATAAAATGATTGAGAACTTGTCAATCGAACCGGTAAAGGAAATCAAAATCCTGGCCCGACCTCCTCAGCGAAACGTGGCGCTTACAGCTATTCTCAGGCAAAAAGTCGAGGATGATTCAATTCCGTCCCCTACGCAGGAAGATTCCAGTAATAAGCAGGTAACATTTCAACATACACTGGCTCCTCCTCTTCCTCCCGTTAAGCAATCTAGCAGCAGCATCAGTTACCCGAGACCATCTTTACCTCCTCGTTTGGAACGTCTTAAGGCCGAGCAAAAAGAACGAGAACAATTGAATAATAATTTTGGGGGAATGTACTCAAGTTTTGGCGCTACAACTGACTTACCAGATTTGTCTATTCCTCCTCCGACAGTCCCACCGCCCGGTTTAGGTTTTCCTCCACCGCCTGCAGCCTGGGCAATGGCTGGCAACCTCCCTCCGCCACCGTCTTCTATTGTACCTCCTTATAGTTTGTTTAATTCGACAGCGCCGTGGCATCCCGTTCAGTTACCCAGTTTCCCAATCAATAACTTAATAAACCCAAACGAGCAGCAACAGCGGACAATGCAGCATCAGTTAGGTCCTGCTTCTTTGTGGAGTGGTCCTGGTCCTTCACCCCTTGAACGACTACTAGAGCAGCAAAAGGCGGCGGCAATGAGGGGTGGCTCTTCACCTACTAAAAAATGATACCCATTCCTTAAAAAACAGCCTTGTTTGTGCGCTAAATTCCGTGTATGCTTTTTGACACTGTGATCACACTTCGTAAATAACAGAAATTTCTTACCCAAATTCTTGTTTTGTTCATTTATTGATCGATCCCTACCAGATGGCTGGCGCTGCTGTGTAGTTGGGTCTGGTCTAGCAGACAGAACATTGGCGACCAGACACGTAACGATAGAACCAAAAGTCAAATTCGGTTTAACGTCGAAATCTGGTTTAACAAGTGTTGGTCCACTCCTGGCGCCGCCATCGAAAACTCGAGTCATTTTGCAACTAGTATTATACATTTATTCATACCTAAAGTGATGGCGAATCAACCCAATTTAAGTCGAGAAGGGTTCCAGAAACTCGAATTTGTTGGTCGTCAGGGTGATCAACTTGTCTATCACGGGCCTAGTAAGTCAATTTGGTACTGTTAAATTCTTTGCTTATCTAAAGTTTTATTTGAGTTTTAATAGATTTCTTTTTAATCTTTAAGATCAGAAAGTAATAATGCTGGATGTTCAAACAGTAAACCGGTTGGGAACACCCAGTCGACCAAGGAAAAGAAGTAATCCAGCTCGGAATTCAGAAGAAGGTTAGTGTTGAGTGTGAGAATTGCATCTGATCATGATATCGACATTATGGTAGAGTTAAACAGAACATAGGAACCTACATGGTCATTTGTGACGTTTTTGCAGATTAAAGCTTTTAATAAAAGCCTTATCATCTCAGATGATCATCATGCAATCAAATGCTTTCAAAGTTAATTACATTATTTACATTATCTTTTTTGCTGCAGATGTTTGGAGTGGACACCGATCTTCAGACAAGACTCAAGACAAATTAGCCACTGCCAAACTGATAGATATCCTAAAAAACTATCAAGATAATGGTGAGCTATTCACTAACAAAAAGATGAGGAAAAAAGAAGTATGGGTTGAAATAGCTTCACAACTCATGGCTGAAGGTTTCCATTTCCGTAACAAAGAGAGCGCCTGGGAAAAAGTCAGTCAAAAATGGCGAAACATGGAGCGCAACTTACCGTATGCACGTACAAAACATTCGTAACAAAGGGTTGGCTCCAGGCGCGGCAACCATGGAGTTCTTTGATGATCTACACGAACTCCTTGCTGGAAAGTACAACACAGAGTCGATGCTGATATCGGATAGTTCGTCAGGTTTCGATACCAGCTACCCGAATCAGAACGATGGTGACGATACCCAACATTCTGCAGAGATGACGAACGAAGAACTTCTTGAATATTACTACGAGGAGCAGCTACAGCGAGAAGATTCAAATGTGACATCTGAAGCAGGACCGCCTCATATGGATGCAGAATTGTGTGATACTTACGTCGAAGATGAATTACCGCCATCGCCCACTTTCTCCGACAACAAAGATCTAGTCTTCTCCTCCTCAGATCAGGAAATCAGTATATCCCGTGATCCTCACACTGCCGGAGTTAAAGATCCCGTCCTTCGCCTTTTACTGGAAATGAGGGCTCAAGAACGAGCACACTTCCGCGAAGACCGACGTGAACGGCTGAAAATGCAGCGGGATATTTTCGATTTTCACCGCGATTTGATCCACTTGCTCAATCAACATCATCAAGAAAGAATGGAAGTCATGCACAATCTCATCGCAGCTATCGGTGGAGCGTCTACTGTCAAACAGACCAACAATGTCATACCCAATGGCGATCATAAAGATGACGTGAGCTTACCTCTCAGCTCCTCTCGTCACAACCACCTTTCCTAGAGATCAACGACTCTAGAAGAAAGAAAAAAAGAATCCAGGCAAAGACCAAATAATAAAATAAAGGCTTCAGTTCTTTCAATTATAATATAAACCCCCCCACTCTTTTTGTTGAATTGGACTTCTTTATTACTAGATCGTATCGTTACGACCAATACAAATTTCTTTGTTCAGATTTGATCGTTTCTTTTTAAAGTTAATTCGACCAGAGCGGATTTTGACCCTGAAATTCGAATCGTTTTATTGGCATGTTAGAGCTGTCATAAATGATGCTATAGCAGAAGAGGAATAGGTAAGAATAGCATTCTTACCTTTTTGCCTGCTGGTCATAGACAGATTTCTTCACTAAAACATCTTCATGTTGTAAACGTTGACAGTCACATTCAAACCAATATAAAAGAGATTTGATTCTGTCTGGAATCGTCAGACCGTTTCTTGGTCGGCACTCGAAAACCTCGTTGAAGTAAGTTGAATCTTTCTTCCTTCTTAGCAATTTTTGTGCCAATCTTAACAATTTTCTTGTTCTATTTCTAGAAAAATGATCAAACTGACCATTTTAGTCGTTTGCGTTGTACTCGCTTACGCCAAGCCCCAACGTCCAGGTTTCTACATTCCAGCGGAATACAGCCAAAATGAAGAAGTAAGGCCGTACTACGTTCGTGTTCTCCTTCGTCCAGCCAACGGGTTCCCTACGATGACGGCCAATACAGTTCCCAATCTTTCCTACCCGACTTTCGTTCGGTTGCCTTCATTGCCCAACAGACGTCAATTCCGGCTTCCGGCAGGTGCCTATTATCTTCTACCAGCTAATGCAGTTCGCAGCCGACATGATTTCCCCATCAACGCGGCGCATAAGCTCTTCCAACCAATGGCTTTACCATTAACTGTAGGTCCGCAGACACGTCCGTCTATTGTTGCTACCGAAGACGATGGTGAATGCCAAGATGATTCGCCCGCCATCTCTCCGAGCAAAGACGTTGAATAGTAAAACTGATTACAGGAAAAGATAGTTTAAGAATAATAATTCATTTGAAATTAAAGTGGTTACTTACGGTCAATCGGGCATTGTTGGCTATTTGATGGGGGGTTGTTAAAAAAAAAATACACTTTATTAAAAAATCAAAACAAAATTTTGAATTGATTGCCATATTGAGAAAGCTCGTGGGGAAAAATAAGCACTGAGTGTGGTCTAGCGAGGTAAACCATCTTTGTTTGGCCTGCAAATATGCAATTTTAAACATACAAAAGAAAATTGACTTGATATTAAGAAACCCCGGAAGTTTGTCCTGGCGGTACATGCGTGCCTAAAAAGCCGATTCGTTTTCCCTGTATACAGGAAGAGCGACCGACGAGTCATTGTACTTTTTTGGTTAAAAGAAGATTGCTGGCGCAACAGATATTCTAAAAAAGAAAGGTCAAAGACCCACGCTTTCAACCTTAAAGATATCACTTTCATCACTAAAGTCACGTTAAGGTGAGCCTCTAACAAATCGTTAGTATTGGCTATGAATAGGGCACTTAAGAGTTTATCACTTGTTGGAAACCGATCGAACTTTGCTGCTGTGGAAAATGTCAACTGTTGTAGCATGGCACGGCCTCAAGTCGTAATCACAGTAGCCAAGGGAGAATTTACCTTCAGGTGGACGGAAATAGTCCAGTCCGCGACCGATCTTGATAATCCAACCATTGTCTAACCTGTGGGCGAGATAAATTTGTTTTTGATTCTTTTAGATGTGCAATCATACAATTCAAGAACAAGAGGCCAAACCTGATTTCTCGATCATGGAGGGTGTTCGAATATTCAACATTGAGCACAACTTTGTGTTTAGCTAAACTTTGCTTCAGTTCATCTAGCATGTCTTGTTGATTGCCGGATTCTCTTCCCGTCAGTAAAAATATACTTTTTAGGTTGGGGCAGCTGCCAACTAAAAGTTCACTGAGTCTTAACAGGTTGTATACCTATAACATAATCCAATTGAAAAGAAACCATGAAAAATGAGATGCAAAAACAACGATGACATTTAGGAAACCAACCTGGTGAGTGCTACGAACGTAAGGATCTTCAATCTCCACTTTCGTGACATATTCATCAAGGAACCTTCCTAGGACTTTTTGATAGCTATGTCCTATTGAATTGGCGCCGATTTCAATCTTCTCATGGTACTTGCCCGATTCTTTCTCATTTTCAATGTGCTTCTTCAAAAACTCTGCCTAGAAAAAAAAAAACCCTTAGCCCACATGATATCAAATAACTGTATGAGAACTTGAATACTCTGCTCATATAACTTTCGGCTCTTTTTCTTAGTTCAACCCTCCTATTTTCATCTTGTCCCTGTGATAGAGTACATAAACAGGGTACAGCATGGAAAAAATTTTATGAACTTGTTGGATTTATACCATTAGCTTTAAGGGCTTCCATCAGCAGTTGCAGGCCTTCCTGATAGCACACCAGAGATTCAGTAAATCTTCTCGCTGTGTCCAACTCCACAGCCCGTTTCAGGACAGATGCAGCTGCTTTTTCTGCCACTGGGTCTCCCGCCATAGCAAATCCCTGGAAACAAATCAACACACGGTCGTAAAACTTTCAGAGCGACACGGCAACAAAACATGATCGTAACATTCAAAAAAGAAAGCACAGGATTTTCAAATACCTGTATGTACTAAAAATAAGCCTTGTAATTTCCCGTCTTTTAACGACCTAAATATTTTCAAAAGGCCGACGAAGATATGGAAAATGTTTACTACTAAAGTCAGGTTTTCCTTTCCAACGGTAAATCAGTTCAAAATATTTTTCTCTACACACGTGAGTGGTAGCCAAAACGGGGTCTAATACATGGCAGGAACCTGACTGTTGTGACAATTTTATTGGCGCACAATGACTCAAGAGCCATCTGGCTATCAGAGTTAACACACAATCTTAGTAAATTAATTCTAAAAAATCAACACGATTTTAGTTTGAAAGTAATTAAAGATCGCATTAGTACTACACCTAAAATTATTTTAAAAAAACCGAACTCTTTTATGGAGATGAAGAAAGAGAGACACATTATTTACTTGTTTCCTATATTTTGTATTTCCGGGTGAATACTGAATACAGAATTTTATCGCTGAGTAAGGCCTGTTCATAAAATTCATTGCGTTTAAAAAAACCTAATGTCAGCAATGACCAGCAGTCTCTCTTGGTACCAGCAACATAGGGTGGAGTACTAATAATACCGAAGAAGGTAATAGTTAAATAGATGAATGCAAAAAAGATTAGCATCTGACGGTTCGCATTATTCCTTTTTTTTTCTCACTCGATATGTGATTGCCAGGTGTTGGCTACACCTTATCTGGTCAGGTCAACACGAAATGCGTCAAAATAATACACCTACCTTACTGTATATCTACGTTAATACATGTATTTAGACGTCCCATACTTCTGTGGCTAAGTGGAGACCGATGGAAAGCAGAATACGTGGAAATGAATTATTTTTACAATGCTTAGTCAACAGACCATTGTCTGGGAAACGGTGCACTGTAATTACACCTATGCCCAACTGGGAAGAAAAAAAGACGGCCAAACTGGAAGCCGTAACAACGGTGACAATGGAAATTAGCATGGTTTCTTGTTTGTTGTTATTATTGTTGTTCAACGAGGTTAATTGAATCATCAACTTTGTCTCGTTTTCTTCCACTGGTGCAAGCCAATGGCAAAGAAAAGGAAGTAAACATAAAGAACAATGAAAAATCCCATGACATTATGCCCATCAGCTGTCGGCTCTGTATTAGGGCGGAAGCATTCCATCCTTCAATAACTAAATTTTTAACGTAATTCATCGAGCTGGTTCAATATTGGGTTACGCTGCTAATCAAATATGGACTCTGCCAACAAACCACTAATGGCATTTCAATATTGCAGAGCATCGACCAACGGCTGGATTTCCTTCAAAAGTCAGAGTTCACGCATTGGAACTGTCTCATTGAAGATTGGACTGCCCGATCGAGTGGAACTCGTTCCTCCAAACTTAAAAAAAAATGATTCGATCGATTGTCTTCCTCTTGGCATGTATCTCGCTTTGTGCAGGACAGCTTACAGCTGCACGTTACAGCTACTTCAATCAATTTCAAGTACCTAGTTTTTTTGTTTCTTGCTCTTTTGATTATTTTCTTTCAATAAACAGGGAAAATTTAAGACAGGTAAACCATCACCAGCTTTGGGGAGGTTTCTGTTTTCGTTCAAACCCTACACCTTGCCCTTTGGGCCGTTTTACCTACCGGAATTGATTCCAACGTCCACCATCACGGCGACTCAAATCGTGCCGACAACTTTCACCAGGACAATCGATGCGTATTGCATCAACGGAGCGAGTTCTGTCTGCACTGCTCGTCGGAAGAGAGCTATCCTGGAAGAAGACCAGCTGGTCTACATCGACGGCCAGCCGTTCCAGCCATCAGAGGTTTCCAGGTACGAATACAGAACTAAGTTGAGCTAGATCAATGGCCGAACAAGCAACTAAACTGTTACGCAGGATGTTAACAACGGAAATGCCGATGGAGTCAACTGGAACAGCAGTGACTGCTTTATTGGATGCTTCGATGACATCACCAGAAGAGTCAGTTACACGTGAAGGTCGTGCAAGACACGGTCAGTGGTATTTTGCCACGACGACCACTGTTACAATGACAGCTGTCACTGTCGTCAATTCAACTAACGCAGAATTCATTTCGATTTCAATCGCTGGATGCATTCCGGCTTGTTTATCCACGTTAGCGTTATGTTAAAATGATGGTTTGTTTCAACATTACGTACATGTTATGATGAAAACTAATAAATTATTACAATACACAAGAATTAACTAATGGAATGAATAATAGTCATTTTTCTGGGACGTTGAACATAAACCCCGTTCTCATTTGAAGGACGGGGGAGGGGTGGCCGGATGTCCGAGGAAGGCCGCCTACTTATGCAAAGGGTAAATCCCACGGTGACGCTGCTGTTGCAATGACCGAGCTGAACATATGCAAATAACCAAGTCATTGTTAACCTTACTGAGAGAGAGAAGCACAAGACAATAGAAGCTATTAAAGAAGTATAATGCATTTTAAAAAGCAGGTTACTTGAAATACGAAAAAAATCTGAACCGAAATTATCATTTATTAAAACGTCTACGTGAATATTAACGCGAGAAATATGAGAGAAACAGTTGGCGGTTCGTTCACGATTCAAGTCTTGTCAATGTTTGCTTTTGAAATTAGTCTAAACTGAAATTTCTTTGACCTGTTATGGTATCTTAGTTAAATAAATATTGATAGCCTGAAGCAAAATAATTTATTTACCTATAAACCAAGGTCTTTTTCACCACACAATTCCGCTCTCGTTCAAATAGAGGCACGATGCTATGTTTGTTCGTTTCAACCATTTTCCATATTGCGAGATGGATAATTCCAACGAAAATATCGTCGGTTCATCGAGATCAATATTTGAACAGTCGTCTTTGTACATCAAACAAGTGAGAAAGTTTTCAATTTTGATTATGTTCCAACCTTGAAAAGTGAAGGGCCTGGCTATATAAATCATCCTGGAACTCTTAACTCATCCAGACAGTGATACCCCAGCACAGCATCGAAGCAGCTCGTTACTACAAATTTCGAAAAAAAAAAGACATTTTCGTTTGTGGATACATCAATCAACTAAAGTATTTTCTAATCAATTGTTAATTCACACTTTTTCTTTGCGTAACTCTTCGTTCCAATCGCAGGATGTGGCCGCTGCTGTTCGCTAGTCGCTTCTTGTTCGTCTCACTCTCGTTGATGATCCAGGGTCCAGTCCTCACTGTGGGCCAGCATAACGTTGGGTTCGTTCACCCGATGGCTACGGAGACTTTCCCGCCGGAGAAACATCCGTCTGCTGCTGGGACGGGCCAACAGCAGCCAGCGGAAGAAGATCTGACATCTCCAACATCTGAACCTGTCGTCGTTTTACAGGTATGCAGCAGCAGCAGAAGAAGAAGAAACGTTCCCATATAAAAAAAGAGGCACTTTTTGTTGTTGATAATTTATGATCGGCTAATAAGATGGCCCGTTTCTTTTTTTGTGCGTGATGATGTCACGTGACCGAACACAACATTCTTTAGCAAGCATCGCCACCGCAGTTTCAAGTACCGGTTACTTTGCCTTTCGTTATGCAACGTCCGCAGATGAGACCAGCAGCAGCTAAAAGACCTCCGTCTTACCTGAGACCCATCATAATGATCGACCCGATTATGCAAGACGATTCTCAACCGCCAATCCGGCAGACGAAGCCCTGGTTCCTTCCGGCAGAAGAAGATTTGTCATCGGCACCTTCTCCAGTAAACTAAAATGAGAAATTCAAAACGAACTTCAGTTAAATATTTTGGTTATGAAACAAAAAAAAGGGCGTGGCTGTTACTCTTCCGTTCCGGAGCAAACCAACATCTTACCTGAGACCGGCCATATTGGCGGATGAGGAAATAAACGACTCTAAATTGCTGGAAGATGAACAACCAATCCGCTCAACCAAACCCTTCTACTATTTCCCGGTATAAAATTATTGTTGATTCAAATCTTCAATTCAAAAATATTAATTTCATTTTTTTCGAAATTTAAAGACGGGCAACGTTGCCGTCACTTTACCTTTCGATTTACGTCAAGAAACTAAGAATCCCAGCAAGCCATTGTCTTACCCCCGCCCAGTTGTAACAGATGCTGCTAAGCCACAACATCAGACACCGGAAGCAGACTATGCGGATAGTTTAGACCAACAAGCACCAGCCGAAGAAGATTTAACGTCTCCAATTAGAGCACCGGTACATGTTGCGTTACACGTCAAAAGAGATTTACATTTTTTGTCTAAAACAAAACTCGTGTCGTTTCACAATGTAAAAGAACGCAATGACCGTACCGTTCGTGGAACAACCGCTAAAAGTTAGCAAACCTACCAGTTATCTTCAGACCTTGGCTCGTAGACGATTCGCCCGTTCATGGAACAAAGCCATCGATGGTAATGTCTAAACTTTTCTCCTTAAATGATAAGAGTAAAAATAATTAGAGTTTTACGACAATCAAAGGCAGTGCAACAAGATGATTCTGTCCAGCAGTTGGAGTCTGGCCGTCCTGTTGTGCCATGGGCCGTTTATCGTGGAACACCCGTCGTGATGAGACCCAACTATCAAGCAGTTCGCCCTTTAATGTACGCCGATCGACCTGTTTTTGTAAGTCTAAACGAAAAATTAGAAAATGGGCGTTTGAATAACGGATCACGTCGCGTCTCGTTTAAGAATCAAGGCCTTGTTGTCTCATTTGCGGCTCACTGATACAAGTCTATTGTACAGGTAAAAAATGGCTACTATGATGACGTCCAGCAACAACCGTCTGGCGTGTGGCCGTCTGGGCCGCTAATTGCCACGATTTTACCGGCTGATTTTCAGCGACCGTTAAAGCCAATGAAGCAATCGAGACCGTGGATAGTTGAGAGCTACTACAATCAGCCACAGGTTGAACACATTTTAACTATATGATATCAAACTGTGTGTGGATTATCCCCAGACGAGTAATACATAAATTGCGAGCCAGCCGAGATTACCTTGTTTCTTTCATTTAACAGACAACACGGAATGAAGAGCAGCCCGTCAGACAAACGAAACCGTGGTTTGTTCCAGTAGTCAGCCAACAGTCTGTAATTGAGTCCATTCGCATAACAGTAATGAAAATGGGCAAATTATTATTATTATTATCATACCATTATTTTCTGCTAATTTATTGTACTGCGACAGTCTGAGAATGTACCAACTCGTTACCAGCTCATTAAGCCGCTGATTGGTCTCCCCGAAGAGGTACACTACCGTCGGCCAATCAAACAACAAAGACCGTGGACATCAGCAGTGCCTAGCATTCAGTCCTCGGTTAGTTGAACAAAACAAAGTAAAGAGACTTTGTTCAACAATGGGCCACTGTTTTTTGCAGATTGCAGGTACTGGACAAGCAGAAGCTCGCGTCCCGTTCCTGGCCAACTGGGCGAACGGTACCCCGGGAAAGACGCACATCGTCGGTAACAACACGCTAGTCTACACGAAACAGAATTTGCTGCAAACTGGAACGTCCACCGTTTACACGTCGACCGTGTTCACCGCCACGACGACCATCGTCAACGCCTATTGTTTCTCATCCGTCGTTGACATTCTCGTACCTCCAGCACCTTGGTGCTCCTTCCGCAGGAAGCGATCCGCCATTGAAGAAGAGGAACAGTCAGCCATTTTATCAGTGGACGGTGAAACTATTAAACCATCACAGGTTCAAAAGTAAAAATAATAAGAAACAAAAAAATTTAAAGATAATCAATTATTCAAAGGATTCTCAATTGATTTGGTGAATAATTTAGGATCTTGATGACAGTTATGCCATCATTGTCGGATTGCAATAAAGAGGCTACTATTCCGCTTGCTAGTTCCATGGTGGTACCTTCCATAGCGGACAACGCACGATCAAATGGAGGTGAGAACAAGGTGGAAGGTCGTTTCCTTAATGTAGTCACGACAGGAAGACCGACCACCACCGTGACCGTGACGGGTCTAACGGTCGTGACTGAGATCGCCATCACCGGCACAACCGCCGTCCAGTTCTTGGGTGGGACGTGCGTTCCCCGTTGTCTGCAAAATCTGCCAACCTGCGCCGTTTGAAACATCTGACATTTTCAGACCAAATGTAAACTGAAATTGACACGTTGAGTAACATTGGTCATTGATTAAACAATTTTGAAGTATGCAAATGAAAAGTTCCAAATACATATGAAGACAAACGAGACATGATGGAACATTTTACGTCAATGCATAACAACAACAAACAGGTTCCTCTTCTTTGATTATCTCGGACTTGCTGAAGCGTGTAACCGTCGAGATAATAAATGATTGCGACATAATCGTTTTCTGTTATCAATCACGACATGATCGATAAATATGTTTACACGCAATGTCCGAAAGAAGTTGAGCTGCTTTTCGAAAATGTGATGATATACATTGCTGGACGTATTTTTTCTAAGGCCGGCCTCAACAAAAATTTTAAAAAATAAAGGGGGCCAGCAGCTGTTGGATATACTGACGATGCAACCAAACGCACAGCTGAATAATCCGAAAGAAAGGCAGAAATAGGGAGCATACGTGAATAACGATAAAAACAAATATGTCAGAGTTCTACAGCTAAACCGTCATCCATATGTTTCTTGTTGCGGGTATATGCATATCTTTTTTGTTTTCTGTTCGAACCTTCTGTTGGAACGTAGAAACCGTGTGATTTTTTTTCAGCGCGGAGCAAACGAAACAATCTCGTGTGTTTTTAAACAAGTTGACCGCAAACTTATGTTTTTATTAGTAGAAGCAAACGTGCGTTTGTAGAAGAACTCTATAATCTAGCCTAATAATCTCTAGGCCTGTCGTGGAAATAAATTCCATCCACTTCCTTCGCATTTGTTTGTTTATGTTTCATTTCAAACTGGAAAAAAAAAGATTTTTTGGGGTTTTTCTGCAAGTTCTGCGGATCAATGGCGTCTAATGTGCGGATATTATTTGATTACGGTAGCCTAACCAACAGAAACGTATGCAGTCAGCATGTACGTAAATCTTGTTGAAAATCACTCGCACATTTGTCGGAACGTTCCTTTTTCTTACAGATGTTGTGATATACTAGTTTAGCAAATGTTCCAGGTTTTAGTCGTGTAAAAATTCGACATGTTGTAATCTGGTTTTTTTTTATTCGGAAACAAAAAAAAAAAAACGTATCGTTTTATAATCGGAGAAAATTTTCCGGTCCGCGATCCGCATCGAATTTCAAATTTACCGCCAAAGAAATTTCAAAGTTCTTTTTTTTCTATCTTATATCGTTTGACAGAATCCATCAATAAACTTGTTAAAGACAACCCAACTCTGAAACGAATCCGCAATTCCGAACCCTCAAGATAACGGGGACAAGAGAAACAGAAAAACAAGTGAATTTATTAGCAATTGCAAAATAGCGAACCGTTTCCGATGTGCTACAGATCCTTAACTCACGTCCAAAAGTCTATTCTTATATTCAAACTAGCGAAAAAATCGATTTTAAAGTTGAACTAGAATCTTTTGAAAATAATATTTAAGACTTCTTTTGTATTTAGGTAAGCGGGAGAATGAAGGGCACGAATAACCCATCTGTTGTTTCTTTTTGAGGAGTCCGTGTCGGGACCACCTCCGACGTGAGTTCAAGTTGCTCATTAAATGGGCGGGCGCATACAGCAGGAATATTTTTCGACAGTCGCCTTCTTTTACCTCAAACAAAAAAAAAAAAAGAGGAAACGTTCAATTCTCTTTTGGTATTCTTCTATTTCTTGCAAAAACATCTGGCGTTTAAAAAAAATCCAAAAATTCTTTTTCTTGTTTTTGCTTAGAGAATAACAAATGTCCACTAATATAGGCTACGTAGCAATCTTGCCACCAATCAACGGAAATTCCATTCCTTTATACGATCATCTTGATTAAATTTGACCAAAAAAAAATCGTTAAGTCATGGGCGAATTGAATAATCATACGGTACCATACACAGCTGCAATGTGAATAATTAAAGGCTTGTTAGCATATCAACAGGCCTTGAATTCCACAGATTACATCAGTCCACCTTCTTGTTAGTCTCCTCAATTTGTGTGCACAGCATTAACACACAATTGCCATTGCATGTTTTAACTGATTGTACTCTAGTTAAAAAGAAAATAATGCGCTACGATTATCTCATTATTATTACGTTATGCAGATAGTAGGGACATGATTCGGAATGATTTCTACAGTTGCTGAGGAACAGCTGACACATTGTTATATACCGGTATCAAAGAAAAGATCATTTTAAAAATGATGACCGTCAATCTCTTTTGTTCATTCAAGTGCCTTATCTCGTTAAAATAAAAATTGAGACTGTTTCGCTCTAGTGGAGCGAATCATTCGTCTTACGCACATGTCAGACTATATACCTACAACGTACGTAACAAAATTTTTTTTTATGGATAAAAAAATCTTGATGTGTATACGCAATTTGTTCTCGAATTATACACGGACATTTGAACGTCCGTTTCTCAGATTCGGACGAGTAAAGAAGCGAATTTTTAGCGCGTACACGTTCCACCTTACGTACATTTTTCGGGGGGATTTACATAATAATGCATCAAAGAGGATCGTAACTCGAGATATCATACGAATTTTTCTTTATAATTTTGGTCGGCACGACAAAACCGTTGTGTTACAAAGAATTGAATTTTTCGTTCCTCATGTGGCGGCCTGTTATATCGTTTTCTAGGGATCTTCTTTATTAACGACTATACCCTGCTGATGCTATAAGCAAATGTTTACGACGTACTGCGGAAGCGTCCTGATGTATTGTATTTTAATTAGAATGGCAAAGGAGTGACGATAAAATTCTTTCACAACCTACCCCCCTCCCTTACATGGTGCGCTATGCAATTGCAACAACATTAAAAAGTGAATATTAACGTCATCATTTGTTATACCAAATTCATTTACACGTTTCCGTTAATGAACAACATTTCCAAATGATTCCATGTGATGTTACTTAACCAGGTAATAATGCAGTTTACGTGCGTTCTTTATACCGTTAGACTTTTCCGTTATGGAAAATTGTTACAGAGAGAAAAAAAACTAAAATCACACACGAAAAACGTTTGGCAATTGCAAATGGCAACAATGTCAGTAACACAAATGTCCAATGACTTCCATGCTCCTTTAAAAAACAAAAATGGACTTTTGTTTAAATCCAATAAAAGAGCAAAAGCAAACGCCAAAGAAGTTTGAAATTTTATAATTTCGTGACTTATCCAGAGTCGTGAAAAGAAAAACAAGTGCCACAAAATTCGTTTGTACCCAACAACCCTATGTAAAAGGGAATACGTGCAACAACATGCAAATTAGAACTGGTCGTCATCTCGGACGAACGAACGCAGACTGTGGATAAGGGACAATTCGTTCATTACAAAACGCTACGACACCATTCCATTAAACAATTTCGCCGAGTTTCTTTCACGTTCGCAATTGGGCAAATGTCCTCCCGCAGAGATTCCCCCCTTTTGTCTCCTGTACCCACTGCGATGTATTGGACTTGTCAACAACCTCAACGAAAAAAACAAAAAAGGATTCGTACAACATGAGAGCCGCATTCACGCAGGGACGCCTCGGGTCATTAACGCGCATAATCAGACGGGAGTTGCAAGATTCACAAGAAACGCAGGTATATAAGAAAGTGGGTTAAACTGACACCAAAGTAAACGGGAGGGAAAAAAAAAAAGGACAAGACAAACAGTAGTAAAGGGGCAATGATCACTCGTGTAACAGAAATATAGAAAGAAAGTTTGTGTGCTGTTTCGGTCACGCTCCCGTGAACGATTTGAATCGATTAGTCAACTCGGCTGCTGTTGGCCGTTGCACGCAAAGCCGAAAGAGACAAACGGGACAAGAGAGACGCATCACAAGTGAAATATCCCTTTGTCAAAAGCAAATTGGATTTCGGCGGTGCACCTGTGCCGTGTCATTAGACTTCATTTAAAACAATGAATTTTAAATTGTTTTAACTTTTTCTTAATGAAAAATTGTTTCTATTTTCTATTTCAATTAATTTTACCTCACGTAATAAAACGCACGTCATTTTCTGGCGCTCAACATCTTTTAAAAACAAATTTGCATTTTTTTTTAGAAAACAATTCATTTTACAACGGCCCAAAAAAAATGTCCCATTTCTTCGAAATTTTCAATGCAAACTTGTCCAAGTTGCGACGCTTGAAGACACTCTTCATGAAAAAAAAAAAAAAATCTACCTGACACGACGTAATGGGCAATCACGCTCGTTAAAAGAGGAATGTCGTCAGTGTAGGGAGGGGATTCTCGTGTGTGTATATCATCTAAACGCCCGAAATGAGGCAATCAATCTTATTCGGGGCTGCGAAAGGACGCAGACTCCGATTAAGAGCTTTGCTGTCACGAAGAAAAAAAGAAAATGTTCAATTTCTCGACAGGTCGTCTACTAGCAGAAACCGCATAAATTCAAAGCAAGGAATGTCGGGAAAACATAAATGCAAAGCGAATAAGGGACTTGATGATGCATTGCCGAGCTATAATTCAAGAACAAACATATAAAGACGGCAGACTAAATAAAATACGTTTAACTGTGGCCGACCGCCATTGGTTAGACCGGATAAAGAGCGTTCATTAGCGTGACCAGGTAATGTGCGGGCGAACCGCACCCCTCAACGCCTATTTTAAAATTCATTTTTTTTTTTTTTTGTGATGGAAAAATTCGTAATAACAAGAATAGCCTCCGGTTTGAATCGATAAGTTAATTACAGTTTTCCTGGTAAGCCGAAATTAATATTCAAAAAAGATCATTTAAATCCATAAAATGCAAGCCGAAAGAAAATCATCTCGAGTGAATTGAAAATAATAAAAGTGTTGCGTGCTAAAAACAAACAGAAAACCATTCACGAGAAGCCGCACACAGCATCGTTCAAAACAAATACTAAATAGATCCAATTATGCATGCAGACGAGTGAAAATTCTTTCCAATGTCTTGCATACGTCAATACGTAATATTCATAGCTGGAGGCTGTTGCATCTGAAAACGAGCAGTTGTAAACGTTCAACTCACGAACAGACAAACAAAAAATTCAACGTGTAAACGAACTAAAAATCATGTCCGACAAGTTCTTTCTTCTTTCACGAGTTTGAATTGTAGAAAGTATAAACCTATACTAAATACGTTCATCGTAACTTACCCGGCCCAACAGAAGGCGAAGATAAGAAGAGCAGCAAATTGATTGTTTTAATGAAACAGACTTACTGCTGACGATAATAACACTATTCAGCAGTAAAACATTAACACATTTTTGGTCACGCTTTTCTCACGATTTTGTCCAGTTATTCTACAATAAAAGGAGTTCCTTTTCGAGACTAATTCTAACCGCGTCTTGCAAACTTGTCCGTCAGCTGTTTCAAGCTTCAATTCCGTTTTGAAAATTTCAGAAACAAAAAAGGTTCCTCCACAATTGATGCTAAATACCGGAAATACCAGAATTTAAACGGATATACGAAATGCTGCGATCCAACATAACGTGAGCCACGATAACAAATTGATTTAAACCGAAATTGTTTTGAGATAGACTCAGAAACAATAGGGCGAATAAAATGATATTACTTTCAAGATGATTGAATTGCAGGGCTGGATGTTCGATGCGTTCCGGAATGACTAGTTGCACTGAACGTCTCGTGGCCTACTGAAGAAAATTAGGGACTTTTGAATTTAATGGCAATTACTCTACGAAAAAGGTTACCATTCCTTTCCTTAGACTTTCTGTACAAAAAGAACCTTGAACGCATTTGAAGACCCACCCTCTAAAAATGATCTTTTTTGTTTTGTCGTTCAGGAGATCGCAAATGACTCATCAAACCCAAAATGACGAAGATTTAAATATGCAAATATCTGTGCAAAAGAAATGACCTCCTGCCGAAAACTAAAAGGCTGCAGTTTCGTCACCACACACACAGTTTGCAGCAACAACAAATGATGCCCCTACCTCCTCTCACCTTAAACGGTCACGTTCAGACACGTCCCTAGACAACTTCTTTTGATTTCCGAACGTCTTTGGTTCTCTCTGGATTAACTTAAATCATTTCTATAGTCACCTGATGTGTCCTGTAAACCACACGGGCGCCATTTTGTTTTTCATTACACCGAAATCCAGGTATGATCCTGGTAAGTTTTAATAATTACCACAGGGACTCTACAACAATATTTTCATTAATTATTATTTATTTTTCATTGAAATGAGGTCACATCCTTTGTCAACCTGTCGTTGGCAGAAAGAAAAGACCAGGATGAGTGATGGATATTGTTTGTATGCGAAAGTCCAGTGATGGACAGCCGGAATGATTGTGTATGACTGGTGGCTATTGTATTGCACTGAAACAGCGTCGCCATTTTCTTTAGCGCGGCTCATTTGAATAATGGAATCTACGATACGTTTTTTCAGCGAACTGTGCGGTGTCTTCGATGGCGAGCGTTATCAAGATAATCGACAACAAGAAGTTGCGCTAAAACAAATACCGATGATTTCGAATTCGGGCTAAAAAGCTTTTGTACATTGTTTGTCCCAACTGGTATATAACAAACCAGAATGTATGAATAAGAAATCGCGATTTTTTTCGAAATACAGCGCCCGAAGTTTCAATCGAAATCGTGAACGATTTATTATGGAAAATGTTTTATTTTTAGCAAAGGGTTGGGTTATATGAGTTGTAATATAAGAATCGACGCAATCAGAAAAAGAAGTGGCGTGAAAAAAATAATAGCCTTGTCGCGTGAATCATCATTTCACGTCGTACGCCGGGAGTGTCGTGGGGCTGGCCACGCACACACCGCCCGATACATTAGAGAGGGGAAACATTTGAATAGCCGATTATTATGATGGAGGCTGTATGGCGAACGAAGACGCCATTAACGGATTTTTTTTGGGGGGGAAGGGTGATGAAAAGAAGGGGATATATGTGTCTTTTCCTTTTACCAATAAAAAGAAGAGGGACGTGTAAAAATGATGACGTAATTGTCGACTGTGTGACACGAATTATTTGATACCGGCCGTATATCTTTTTTTTTAAAGCTATTCCGCTTTTGGCGATGGATGAAAAAAGAAAAAAAAACAGGGTAGGAGAGTTAAACAAATTATCGATTGGATTATGGAATTGTTAATTGATTTGTGTTTACAATTGCAGCGGTAACTAAACGGAATAAAACGAATGAAAGATTAACCCGATTTGATTGATTTCCGGAAGTGTACACACGTACTAACACGCCGTTGTGTGTAATTGTCGAGTCAGGTGAGTTTGTTACTAGATAATGCGGACTAACACACAACTATTCTTCCTCTCTTTCTTTCAACCGCACAGCGTCGAGTCTTTTGAACTCGGCAATTTACATGAAAAAAAAAAAAATCCAAAGTCTCCGCCTCCATCGGAATAAGCCACGACCATCAGCGGGCCAGCGGAGTGACGGACAAAAAAAAAAGAACAGCTTGTTTATTTTTTTTGCTACATTGCACAAAGCGGGTGCTGCGGATAGGGGAAAAAAGAGACGCCCCGTTTGTGCGGCGTCTAACTTCTCCGCCGTCTGCGATAAGTGTATTTACCAGTATATAAATGCTCAGCTTGGATGTAGTCAGTCTGTTCATTCTCTCAGTCAGCGTCGCTCCGTCAACAACTCGATTTCCGAATTCAATCATTTTGTGAATTGAAACTGTTGTGCGTTTTAAGTGTCGTATACCAAATCAAAAGTCAAACACGATGATGAAATGCCGCCTGATCTCTTGATCGACTACCATCCTTCCATATTTAGATTAGCAGTGTTGACAGTGCGGACTCACCAGTGCTCCCGATTGATCGTCTATCGCTGCTGATCGGCATCGATTTAAAGAAAATTAACTTTTAAAAAAAGAAAAAAAAAGCGGGGGAGAATGAAAATTATTGTGGTTCTCTTTATGGTGACCCTGTGCGTAGGGCCTTCGTTGTGCGTTTGGGGCAAACTTAAAGCGAAATTAACAAATAGTAGCAGCACATCACCGACGATGAACCGGATGGGCGTTGAACGTCGCGTCGGCAAACCGGACGAAGACAAAGATTACGAAGATGAAGGAGCAGGTTCGCTAGAATTGGACGGGATCGAATCGACCATCATCAACGGCACTGACCAGGAGGAGCGCTTCTACAACAAGTTCCCGCTCCACGTGTTCATGAAGAAGAAGCGGCCGTTCGTCAGCTTTTCTACCGTCACGCAGACGTCCACCGTGACCGCGTTGATTACATCATCGACCGTCGGACTTTGCGCCAAATTGGTTAATGTTACAGGTCCCTGTCGGTTACGCAGAGGCCTGTGGGAGGAAGATCCTATCGTCCTGTCATTCGAAGATGACATGGACTCGATCGACGAAGCCCTTTCGCCCAGCAAAATTTTCAGGTAGGACGACAATTGAATTGATTTTTAGCGCCGTGCCGACATTCGGCGTTTCCTGTATTCTTTTGGTTTTTAATTCAAATTTGGGTCGTCGATACAAAACAAATTAGTATCGAAACAACGGCGATGCCGCAAGATGTGGCAGAAGAACGGAGTGGCATCGATGCAAACAACAACCAGAACAGGAGGATATCCGTTCGTTCGGGAGCGGTGATCCATTCGTCGAAAGACGATGGGGAATCGAAAGACGATGACGATGGCAATGAAGGCCGGTTCGGTTTCTTCGGATTGAAGAAGAAATTCAAAAAGAAAATCAAGTTCATCACGGTGATCACGACGACGGTCGTGACGTCTACCAGCACGTCGACGTATTACGTCACCATCAGCACGAAGACGTTCTTCATCCAGCTGTGCACTCCGTCGCCGTTCCCGTTCAACATTTGCAACGGCAGGAAGAAACGACAGGCCGAGCTGGAAGAAATGAACAGGGCCAGCAATCAAAATTCTTGAAGGCGCGTTTGATGAGTATACACGGCACGAATTATGGAATGTTAAAAAACAAAACAAAAACGATTTGATCGCAATTTTTTATGCGAGGGAATTGTTATAATTGAAGTCCTTGTTTTGATTTATTCGGATCGGAATGGATGGGGCTGGACCTGATTCGTTCCTCCGTCTCTATTTAACATACACGTCGTGCTAAAAGAGCTTAAGACACAGAAGAACAATTGATTCCATTTAATTTAATTTAATTTAAAACTTATTTATTTATTCTTTTCCATCCTTCCGAAATTTTTATTTCATTTTCCCTCTTTATTTTAAACATGAAACGAACATTCAGAGACCAAAGTGCTGTGATGAAAACCACTAACAATAACAATAAACTCAATTATCTTACATTCTTATACATATACTATCACATTTTTTTCCCCTCCCGTCTTGTTAGGCTATTAAACAATTGATAGGCTTACATTCCGGCGAGGCGGAAACGTATCGAGACAAAGTCCGAAAACAGCTGTTTTCTAGTTTTTTTCTTTTTTTTTTTTTGCTTTATTTATTTTAACAACAGTTAAACTGTAAATATGATAATTCCATTTGTCTTGGCACAACTTAGCGCACTTGACATCTGTAACGATCGCGGTTGCCGTTTAGTGTTATAGTGTAAACGGAGTATACACACACACACACACACACGCGTTATAGGATCTTGATTTTCGTTTGACGGGACGGGGCCATCAGTTGCACGGACCAGCGGGGGGCGAGACGGGCCACATGTGCTGTAAGTCGTTAAAGGTAGCGGTTATTCCTCAGGCTAAATTTGCGTGTCCCCTAAAGAACTACGAATAACGGCGAATGGTTCGTGAATTGTAATGAAAAATCTAGCGCTAGATGGCGAAACGTGTCGAGACGCTCAACTCCCGTTCCCATGGGTTCCCGAACGGTACATTGCAGTCTAATTGCTAAATGATTAAGTTGACCAACAGATGGACAATCATTTAAAAAATAAAACGGGGATCATTTTTAAACAATTTTGTGTTTCCTTCCGAAATGCGGATGAGTAAGGAAATTAAACAGTGGAATTCCCGAACGTTGAACAGTTGCCCCGGTTGATGGATCAGCCGAAAACGGTAGGCGTACAGTAAGACGGAGCCATAGATCGCTCGGAGATAAATGTTGATTCAAAAAAGCTGTGATTAATTCCTTTATAAATTACCATTCAACCCTAATCGAAGAGTTGAAATGAATCAACTCTCAAAGCTCATGGTTGAACTTACTCGTGGTTATACGTATGTAAAATTTATTCGAACCGCTTTTATTGTTCGCTTATTGCATTTCTAGGAATCACCAATGCTTGAGGTGACACCATCGAGAGTTCCAAACAATAGCCAACCATTCCAATCGTCCCAGACATGCCCCACGCAATCTAACGTTCCGGAACAACCCCTTTTTAAACCAAATTTGCATAACGCAAAAAAATCTTGGACTAATGTTGAGTGTTGAACGTGAACGGAGCGGCTTCGTTTCTCCAAAAACGATGAAAATCGCTGACCCACTCCGTCCTGTATACACCTGAAACTTTTGTGAACTCCCGTGCGTTCACGCCTGCGTGAAACGGATGTGTGTGTAGGGAACTGTGGGTTAAGCAAACAATGCAGAGGCGGCCGAAAGAACATTGCTCTTTAAATAGCCACTTGAATTACGGAGACGCACTGCGTTTATGATGAGACCGACTTGTTGTTTTAGCCGCGTGCATATACAACTTGCTAATCAAATATCGCCACTTCAGAAAGACCCGCGGTACCGAGGAAGAACATTTGTTTCTAAAAAAAAAGATACGTTCGATTGTGTATTTAGATTGAAACATTGCGTAGGTCGAATGGCGCTGAAAAGAAGGTGTCAAAGACCCGGAAATGTCACCACCCAATCAGGTTTAAACACGCGCGAGGTTTGTTATCAGCTATGCACACGATTTATCCCATAGGGCATCAGTTCAATCCAATTGGCAAACGTTCCGAAGAGGACAGAAATAAAATCTATAAAAACCTCTGTATGACGACGCAAAAAAAAAATAATATCTAAGAATCAAAAGAATAAAAACGGGAAAGAAAAAGAAACGATTTGTTATATCTTCAAACGAAAAACAATAGGATTCAAAAATGTGCTGCATCTTTATACCAACACACAAGGCTGTAGAGGACCAATCGGCAACACATAAAAAGGGCAAAGAGGGACCGATACGAGTAACAGAAAGCATCAAAGCACCGGAGAAGACAGGTGTAGATACATCACTCAATATCAAATTATTTCAGTTCAAAAGACAATATGGCTTTTTAATCAAAAAGAGCTCATTTCAATAATGAAGAGCATTTTGCAGTTGATTATCGTGCAGTTGTTCACGATGTTGCTGGTCGATGGACAGAGGACGTCCACCTACACCGAGTCGAGAACAATCAGCACTACAATTGATTTCACTAGTAACGTAAGTTTGCAAATGATTGACGAGAGTTGGGCATTTATCCTCGTGATTGATCATTTGTGTGTATCAATTAAAGTTGATCTGCGTGAAACTGGTGAACGTAACAGGAAGATGTCGCCAACAGCGAGGATTTGCGAGTGAGCAGCCCCTCATTCTGATGATGGATGGGCCATTCCATCCGCTTTCGCAATTCATGCCCACACAAACATTGCGGTAAATGCATTCCACGAAACAAATCAATTGAAATCTCTAGGTAACTAACTCAATCGGACATTGTTCTGCAGCGTTGAAGCAACACCTTTGATCGTGTCATCTGATTGGCCCATCGATTATTCATTCCAAACACCTACGAACCTCGAACCATCAATGCCTAGAACATCAGCCAGAAGGAAACAGCTGGGCTATTTCTCTAAAATAGGCAACGCCTTTTTCAATCCGGGGGCGTCCATCAACGTCACCATCACCAACGTTTTTACGCGTAGGCTATACCATGACATTTGAACAAACATTATTGATTAACAAAAAACCAATAAAATTAAGAAATTTTACTAACATTTTCAATTTGTTTCACAGACATTTTGCCTAGGACGACAGCCACAAGGACGACCAGTTTTTTCTTGATGGGCTGCACTCCGAGTCCGTTTCCCTACACCATTTGCCCAGCATCAACCGAAATGGACAGTGAATTGTTGGAAGATGACGAACGCAAGTTGTTCCACTTTCCAGTTCGATGGAGCCATAAAAAGAAGAAAGAGCCAATCGTGTCTACTGTGACGAGGACGTCCATCGCCACAGCTTTAATTACCTCATCAACCGTCGGACTTTGCGCCCAGCTGGTCAACGTCACGGGTCCTTGTCGAATACACAGAGGCTTCCGGATGGAAGATCCGATCGTCCTTTCATTCGATGACGAAATGGATTCAATTGATTCAATCCTATCGCCCAGTAAAACTTTCAGGTAGGAACCATTCCGTTTGTTTTGTTTTCTTTTTTATCGTTGAATTTCTTCAGACGCATAAAACGTCCGTCTATAATCCGCCATTATCCAATTTTATTCCATTTCCTTTTCGGATGGCGTTTCGTTCCGACCGATCGCATTATTTGAATAGCATCGAAGCGACCGCTGAACCCGTTCAAGGACCGGAGTCGGAGCATTGGGTACACGCCCGTGGGCCTCGTTTATTCGCGTCCGATCCGACGATCCGATCGTCGGCATCGGCGGAACAGTCGGACGAAGCCGACAGACAACGACTGGGTTTTCACAATCTGCTCGGCTTGAAGTTGGCCTTGAAAAAGCGCATCAAATACATCACGATCGTCACGACGGTCTTCGTGACGATCACCAGCACGTCGGTGGATTACATCACGGTCAGTACCAAGACGTTCTTCGTTCAAATCTGCACGCCGTCGCCTTTCCCTTTTGATGTTTGCGTCCGTTCTAGACGATGAGCGCCAATGTGTAAAATTCTATTATTTATTGGGTGACATTTTCCGGCAGATCCTGTATGTAGATAAAGGTCAAAACGTGTTTGAAAATGCGACGTTATACGAATAAAATATTGCTATTGGCCGGAGGCTATAATTGCGTGTTTCACAAGAATGAGATAGCGCAATATTTTGTTATACACTTTTAGGAAATCGCATATAGAATAAGAAAGAAATTAAATTACGCATTTGCTATAACAGGATCTATTTCAATTTGATTTTTTTGTGCGCTTTAATCAGCCAACATTTGCGTTTTATTGCTGGATCAACCTGTCTGATTGCGCAACAAACTGCTGTTATACAAAAGCGCGGTCAACGGTCCGTTTTGAAATCGCGGAGTAGGGGGGGATCCAGCGAAAGACGGGCAGATTATTCTGGTCTTTTATTTTCACTTAACAAAAAAAAAAAAAGATTCGGCGTAATATGCGCTAACTGTATATTATACAGTATACTTGGCGTTGGGTCAGAATGCGCATAACAAATCGACCACCTGCGGAAAAAGATCGTCTCCTTGTGTAAATAACACAGTGGGAGAAATGTTTGAAAACGCGTGTCTCCCTTTTTTGTTTTGTTTTGTTTGTAGCTCCTCGGAGACGCCACTAGAGTTTATACAATTCGTTCCAGTTAATATAGCGGATGATTATGGTCTATTATTTCTCATTTGCATCAATAAAATGATTGCCATTTTTTTAAATTTTGAGTGACAACTGCACTCGCAGAAAACGGAATCGAAAATTTAAAAAATCTGTTATTTCAAACTGATATTGAGGAACAAGTGAACTATATATAGGAAGGTATGAACCATAACTATCTTAATCCCGTATATACGTGTTTTAAATTTATGTATATACCAACGGTTGGCCCATTTTTCGCCAGAATTTCATCCGCATTCCCGAATTCGCCCCCCCCCCTTTTTTTTAAATAAATTTCCTTGGATTTCTGAATTTAAATCTTTTGTTTTTTTTTCTCTTCTGGGGAAAATAGCAAAAGATGGTATCGTTTCCTGATTTTAGGCGTTATCTACATAAACGCTCCTATACTCGGGAAAGAAATACGTTGCAGCCAAAAGCTGAAAAATACCCAACGAACCTTAGCATCGCCCTCTTGGTCGATGTCTTTTTGATAAGAAACTGACCACTTTTCTAAGCAGGACAATCTCTAGGTTTTTTTTTTCTTTTTAATTTTATCAACCATACAATCCATCTTGCAAAAAAAAAAAAAAAAATGCTTAAAAGTTTGGCTATAGACCCCGATCGCGTATGCAAATTCAAACGTCAACCCATTGCTTTATGTTAATGTTAACACCAAACCACGGTATATTTGCATGCCGTGTATCTATACAAGAGGACATTTTTTTGTTGTTGTTGTCTTATTGAAAGGAGTAGAAATTTAGTCGACGGAATTGAAGAAAGAAAAAACACTTTTATGTTGATAGCTACACAGGGGAGAATTTGTATAGACAGAGAGGCTCTTGTATATCAACTGGCGTGATTGGCAAATGTTGTCAACGGCTCTCCACACGCGTTTCCCATTTGGCTGATTCTATCGCTTGTTTTTCTTGCTTTTTGGGAGGAAACGAAATCGATTGGATTTTCTTTTTTTTTTATCTTTAAAGTATAGACAATAAATTCTCAGATTTTGTCAGCCATTACGCTTTGCGACTGTTCCACGTGACCCTCGTTAACTATACATTCCTCCGTTTTATATCGATAGTCGCAGAAAAACTAAATTTGGTTATAAAGATTCCGATTTGATGTGTTGCTTTTTTCATTCATTTTTCAAGTCCACATGCTCATTTGCATATGTTTAAAAAAAATGTGTACCTGTCTCTGGGAATTGCGAACGTCATGTAAAAACAGGTCCGTTCTTTTCATCGTTTCAAAGGAAGACGATTTAACCAATAAGGGAACCATTTGATGAAGAAGGGCCATAATTATTCCAAAATCAACGATCAGAAATGTGTCCGGTTGTCGTATTATTATAGGCCTATATATAAGACTGTGGAAACACGGATGAAAACAATCATAGCTACCTTATATGTATAAATAAGAATAAACTATATTTAATTACATGGACTTTCTTTGTTTTGGTATAGACATTGTAGCGAGCGTCTCGAACGTCCCTTGCTTATCTGACGGGATGATTTATGGTTACACCTTGCTGCTATATAGCCTTTCTATATACGTATCCGTTGATGGAATTTTATTCCGATTATTTTGCACGCGGTTTGTATACAGAAAGCGAGTCGCCGCGTCACATACCGCAACTGCATAAAATAGCCAAGTTAAACTAGCTATTTGATTTTGGGATTTCAATTTCAAATCTGCAAGTTTAAGTGCAACAGTTTCGAATGTCTTGAACCATTCTGTTGAAATCAAACCTTTGGGCATTGAATGATTTGCCTAAGCCTTAGAGAGAAGCGAAAAGCCTGACAGCATCAAGTGAAATGAGTAATCGCTTGTCAGAAAACTATACAAATTATAGGGGGGGATACTACATGTTTTTTTTTTGTTTTTGTTTTTTGAAGCAAAGGCTTTTCCACAAAACATCGTCTAGGTCGTGGTCGAGGTCAACAGGTGTCAAGAGCCTCTGTGCCGCACCTTTACGTTGACCTAATTGATACGCCAAAATCGAATCCAAACAGCTTTCTTCCAATTTATTTTTATTATATCGGACGGACGGATACACGCACATATTTAAATGAGCAAAAAATTTAAAAAAACACAATTTTTAAAAGCCTGTAAGCCACTTTTTTTTTCTCTCTCCCGAACCCATCAGCAGTTCAAGGTCGGATGGCTTCGGAATTTACGTAATAGCGCTCCCGCTATAGAGGCCAGACTATCTTTTAAGTGTGCCGTCTGGCCTCGGATAATGTATTATACCTTATCCGAGGTCAGGTAATAAGGTAATACCTTATCCTCCCGGTGGCCGTAGGCCAGACGGCATACAAAAACCCACACACAAAAATCCGTAAATGGGAAAAATCTTTCGTGAAAACATATCCGTATATGTTACATAATATAATCAGTTGTATCGTTTTGCTATAGGGACTTACAGATGTATCACCTGTCCCTTCTATGCCCGAAAAAATGAAACAGAAATAAATGTCTTATCAGCCACAAGCGATCCGTCTTGTGTATATGTAGATAAAATCAATTCAAATAGTCAAGTACCAGAATCTGAAGGGAGATGCAAACATTTCATTAACTACTATATATTTTTTTTGAAATGGTCATCTGCTTGTTTTTATTTGTTGTTTTCCAAACGACTCGTACATTTCCTGGGAATCAAATTTTTTTTGGTTTGGTTTGGTTTTTATATTCGGATGACAATTGATCAAAGTGGAAATATTCGGGACGGGTGACATTTTGTTCTGCGTGTCGGCTTTCCCACCGTTTTTCATGCGTTTGAAAAAAGACGCATCGTCAGGTGAGAAAGACGAGGTCACTCAACTCTTTACATATCAATGGCTTATGTAATATGCAAATCGACTGCAGTGTTTTTGACCCACAACGACACAGTTCACTCCAGACATATTTATAAGACTGACTGAATATTTGATTATTGGTTATTACGTCAGTTAATGTGCAAACTCGTCTTACATTCATTGCAACACGCGTACTTCTTCACAACATAATAAGCACTTTCAATTTTACGCACACGGTTCTCGGTGAATTATATTTGATGCTTTTGATTGAATTTCAGCCATGTCATTGTCAGGAAAAACAAAAAATGTGCATTTAAATGTAAGAAGAACACTAAAAAAAAACGTTGCGGTATTCAAATTTTTAAAGGCGCAAGGTGTTGCTCTACGAGCGGACGTGCGAGCAATGCTGAAAGAAAAAAGAATCCCGATGTTCGGGACTATAGCTTTCTTTCGCGGGCATTTGCCGACTCTTGCGCAAACGGACCTCCCCCTTTTTTTTTTTTTTTCTTTTCAAGAATGAACGACAACAGCAGTCGAGTGACGTAGCACATAAGAAGAACTTTGGATGCTATGTTCTTGCGTAACGTTCAAAATGAAGGGGGGGGGGGGTTGGTATATAAAAGAAGAGGTTGGCTGATGAGTCTTATACGGTTGATGTTGGCCATCGCCGAGGCAAAGCGTCGCGAAGCCAAAAAGAAGTGCGGAACACAGTCATCTTTGCTTCAACAAACTATATAGACTTTGAAAGCAACAGTCGTATTTAGTCCAACTGCTATACCACCGAACGGGCCGTTTTATTCGGATAGTTTGCCCAACACAATTGTGTCTATTTCAGTTTCGTTGAATCGGGCAACTATCGGATGTTGTGAAAAACAATAGTGTGACATCTTGTAAATAGTTTAAAAAAACATCAGCAATAATTTAAAAAAAATGAAAGGCCAATCGTTGATGATTTTATTGGCTATTTATGCGATGTTTATGGTGTCGCGAATCGACGCTCAACGGACGTCCACAATCACCAGAACGACCACAACTGTAACGACGGTTTCCGTCACTATCCTCAAAAGCGTATGTTCATGTCGGAGATTTACGTTCGAAATTGATTTGATTTTTGTATTGATGGCTTTTGATTCAAATTGTTCGGCAGGTTGTTTGCGCTAAATTGGTGAACGTCTCGGGCGTGTGTCGACGTCGCCGAGGATTGCCGATCGACGAGCCCGTTATTCTCACATTCGATGATGAATTAGAAGACTCTGTCGATCAGGCCTTTCATCACGTCCTTCATCCAAATCAATTCCTTCCAACCAGAACCCTCGGGTAATTCATTTCAAAATTAAAAGTTGGGGGGGTATAATATTAATTGTATAACCCCGCAAGTCAATCAGCAAACTGCGTGCCCGAAAGAAATAAGAAAAAATAAGATTTTAAAATGTTTGGCCTACATATTTTTAATGCGGCTTAATTGCCCAAACAAAACGACCGGCAGATGTTCAATAGTCGCCATATAGACCGCCTTAAAGTGCGCATGGCCATCAGCTTTTATTTCTTCAAAGCTTGCAGTACGCACCGAGACTCCCAAACAGAAAACAATGGGCTCTTTTGTACCTACTGTACATACATTCACGCCGAAATAAAGAAAAGACCGAAAGATGTATATATACAGAAATGCCGTTACACGATATATCTTTAGTAATACCATAGTGGATGTGATTACAATTTTTGTTCCCTTGAAAAAAAGGGGAAAAAAAATGCAGCATTTGTTTTATTGTTTTCAGTATACAAGCGGTGCGCACATGAGTTCTATGTGATTAACATATACACACTATGGCCTTGTATGTAGTTTGTTATAGTCTATAGTAACAGGAGATACTGCGTGGACCCGCGTGTATACTTTTGAAACAATCGTTAAAACAGATTTTGATTTTATTCTATTTTTAACCTGCATTAAAATTTCTTGCGCAATTTGCGGATGCTATTATATAGAGTTGAAGTGACACCGTTGGTCTTGCTGCCCGTCCAAACGACTGTGCATTCACTACCGGGAGGTTACAGCTCGCCCAGCACCGTGGGCGTTGTGCGGTCGTCCATCGTTGGCGAACGAGCCAGAAATTCAGGCCGCAATAAGTTGATGAGTTCGCAATCAGATGAAGGAGGCCGTCCGGAGCAGAAGATTTACTTCGCGCAGCTGGGACAGTTGATTAGTTCGATCGCCAATCAGCTAAGACCTCCCGTTTTGACAACAACAACAATCACCAGGACGAATACACGTAAGATATTATCTAAATCGATTTAAAATATGCACATCACATTTTTATTTGGGCTGTTCAGGGACCACAACGACGACCACGTTCACCACTGCGAGTTTCTTCGTCATGAGCTGCACGCCGAGTCCGTTTCCGTTTCTTGTTTGCCCAGCTAAACGTTTTCACGCCGATTAACGATGTGATCCACACATTAATTTTAATGCAGGTCATTTAAAAAAAAAAAGAAATGAAACGAGGTTTTAATTGAATTTTCAAAGCAAATCCAATTTCGAGTATATAAAGTTACACCCATATAGTTTCTGTTGGACTATTCATGTAATAAGTATCAAAAATATTGATGTAACGGAAGCTCAAAGAGAGACAGTGGATGTGCTGCATCGTTTTTCTATCTCTCTGGTCCATAATCAAATGTCTTCAATTATTTATTCGTTATTTATTGTTTGTGCCAGTGAGCAGATGATGTTTGTTCTCGCATCCCACGAGCCCCATTGAATTATTTATCGGCACGAAAGAGAGAGAGGAAAAGATCAATTCTATTATATAATTGATTTACCACCTATTTATTTCGTATAGTTTTCTTATATGGCACCATTTCTATATATGCAATCGAATACACTGAACGAGGAAGGCGTCTGGCACGCCATCTTAATATTCACACTTTATTATTTTTGGTGTCATTTTTCTAAATAAATGTTTCCTCAACATTTGAACATTAGGCTACATTTAATAAAGCAATTAAAATTATCTTCAAACCTCTTTTTCCAAAAAAATATAATTTTCTCCAGTTTACTATGGTTACAATGGCTGCCTCCTAAATCAACAACACGCGGAAATGCAGTGCGCAACAGATGCAGCACATACACATCGACCTTGCATAATGCGCTCAGAAACTCTATTTTCTTTTTTTCTTTTTCCAGGACACAGACAACTGTGTGGAAAGCCAACGAGCAACAACAAAGGCGGAACGGCGGACCATGGACTAATGGGCTTCAACAATTGCAAAGTCATTGCCGGCCGGGTTCTATTTTCTGTGATAAATATCAAAACCAAAAGATGAATATTGTTTGACTCTTTAAATCCCTGCTGGCCTAGATTTTTTAAAAAATTATGATGGTTATAACCTATATATATGCACAGCAGCATCAGGAGAACTGCGGCCGCGGGTGTATTGCTGTAACAACATAAGCTACGGCGTGAATTTTGAAATCAAGTTGGGACAGGTGGATCTTCTGAAGCTTTTCCATCACAGCATCGATTTCAGCGAATGTTTCAAAGTTTGCAAACATAATCATTCGTTTATTATAGATCTTTGCGAATGTCTTAAATCTGATTTGATACGGTATATAGATACATGAACAGATGTTTTATTTACACACCCATGCGTGTCTACACGTGTATTATACCTCGGGTAATATAAAATAGCCCTAAATTAGGCAAATATTTAGATGCTCTTATAGAAGATATACCGGATGGGAGACTGTTGATAAGATGGATTGAATTGATTGCTACCACGGTCGTCAAGTGCAGTGTCTTTTCTCCATAGTGCTGCTGGTCGTCGCTTATCAATTCAAATAAAGAAAGGGTCATTAATATTCCGCGCAGGTTTTTTTTTCCTCTTTTCAATGCGGTTACCATAGGCGCTGAGTCACAATCAATTCGAACGTCCTGCACCCGGTCATGCGCTCTGTACCGATTAATAAAAGCAACCTCAAATCCATTGGAATAACATCTTTGGTGAAATGCTGCAACCAAAACAGAATATATACGTCCTTTAATCGTTTTCCCACTTGCCATCGGGCGCCATGATCTTTTCTCAGTAATTTAGTTTCGTAAAGAACAGCAGCAGCATGTTGAAATTCTTTTCATGAAAAAAAAAAGGAAGCCATTGCCCAATTGTGGCATAAACTGATACGCATACTAAAATTCAACCAATGTAGCGCATTTTAGTTTGGCGCCAAGTTCAAATCACGTGCGGTCAAACAACCGTATAAACCTTGAGCGACGTGTATAATTATAACGGACACGTTGCGCTGCATTTAACGAATTCAAAACGAATGGATCGTTGGAGTTTTGTGTATAGTTCAACCACACAGGGCGTCAATGTGTGATTGTTCTCAGAGATATTGGATGTATATAGGCAGCAATAATAAATGGTGCTGTCTTGTTTCATTCTTGTGTAGTCATCAATTTTTGACTCATCAAAATGACGGTGCTTCAAGCGTCAAGACATATCTAAACGGTCGTTGTGCATCGCTCTCCCCTTTGGCCTGTTATGGCATTTAGTTCTGTTTCGCTCTATATAAAGCCTCGTGAAAGGGACGCACATCAACGGGGCGGCAAAGCCACATTTGAATTATTCATTGAGTCAGTTCTTTTACGATGTTTGGGTGCTCCTGTCCGATCCAACTTGGCTGCTGGCCACAGGAAAGTGAGTGGCCGTCGCGAGGTCATCGATTCCATTAACGCGAATGGCATATGTATGTAGAATATACATCACGCTCGTTTATACAGTTTATGCAAAACAATGGGATGTATACCTGCCAAAAAACAATACACGTGTTGGTCGTTTTATAGAAGAAGGGAATAGTTTTGCTGGACTTAATATGTAATGTCGTTGAAATAGTTCCTATATAGTTTATTGTCTAGCCTACAATTGAATGTTACCTCATTTATTTCATTTACGAAATATACGTGCAGCCATCCGTTCATACATTTAAACAAGAAAGGGCCAAGGGATTTTAAAAGAATGTCGAACGCATTTGACGATTTCAGGATGAATAAATAATCGCGCAAATTTGATCTTTCCATATATTCTTCCCGGAATTCTTTCTTTCACAACCATCTGCGCCAAAAGTTGAAAGAATTTCATCAGATATTCAACGAATGTTTTCGCACTGCGCTACACGTTTTTTTTTGAACGACGCGTTATCAGTTTTCTTTTAAAGTCTTTCAAACTGCCCACTGGACGTTCTTTTTCTGTCCGTTTTATGAATATCTATGTGCATCATTTGATGATGAAGATGTCCTGGATTAATTTGGGCAGTCATCGACCCTGCAACCTTGGCCAATATCACACGAAAGGCTAGAAGAAAAAAATGGGTGTGATGAAAAAAAACCCTAGATGATGAACTTTTTGATTGCCTAATCACGCGGAAGAAATTTTATTTGATTGATGCCACTTTGATTTGTTGCCCCGAAGTGCGCCCGGTTTCGATTCACACACATGTTTATAGATTAACGTTGTAGTTGTTGCGATCAGGATAACGAAGAACTGGCTATATCACAAATGCTTGCCGGGCATTTCGCATCGCTTTTAGTTTTTTTGGGGGCTAGCCCAAAAATCAAACAAGATATTGCAACAGCGACATTAACCTAGCCGATCAATTCAAATGTATCTATATAAGCTTTTCGACGCGCTCTTGTTTTACAATGAGGGGGATGTGTTTCAAACTAGTTTTCTATGGCTACGTCATTACTCAATCTGTCAGATAGCAGGCGTTCTTTTTTTTGTTGTTGTTTTGTTCAGAGAGAGATGCACAAAAATAACCTAATCAAAACGGTAGATTTGATTGCCAAAAATTTCATATTTCTTTAATTCGTGTTTACAATCGCACCAGAAATAAGAGTGAAGCTTTCGCAAGGCATAAACGCAGCAATCTTTAAATAATATTGGCTCTGATCATATATATATACACATCACAAGAAATCATACTGTTCGTGACAACAACTTAAATCATTTGAAAAATTACTTTTAGGTCCACGTCCGGAATTTTTATATTGTTATGTGTCTAGACTACACTGTCGTCATGCGAAACACGGAATTCAAATCTATAGAGGCAGACAACATCAATCACAAAGTTTAACCATTCTGTCTAGCTACATAGGTAGAATAGGACAAGGACGTCCTATATAGAAGTGCGTGCTTGGATATGCCAGCGTATGATTGTTTTCATTTTAAAGGACAAAGATCCCTATAAAAACCCATATTCGTAAAAGGCATTCGTTTTTGGCGCCATCTTTTTAAAACTGTTTCTGTGTTACTGACAACGCTATTACACCATAGGGTTTCTATTCCGTCTGTGAGAAAACCCTTTTTTTTAAAGTGCACACGCAAAGAGCACCTCACAGGTATTTTTTACTGTTAGTCTGTCTAGAGAGGAAACAATGTTGTGATGTTTGGAATTGAAAGGTCAATAGGTATATCCCCTTGAAGGCGCTAAAAGCACACGATCCTTTCGATGGTATCATATAGAATTGTCGGGGCACTGGACACCTTTCTTAATAACGAAACGGAAGACAAGATGTGATTTAAAGCCAACGGTGGGAATTTCTATACGAAAATCTACACCAGATGTTGTTACAAGTCCATTCTCATTGCTGCTGGTTATTGCGTAGACCTAATCACACGGAAAACTATATAGGAAAAAGAAGTTCTCTTCTTTCTCCGCCATTAAACTCGTCCTGCTTTCATTTCTGGGTCTTCACTAATGATGTGTACTTCATTAACTGGCTTATTATATAGTACATCTTGCCACATAAAAGTTAGCCCTACTATGGGCACGATGCAAAACATCCTGTATGACACCCAACTCCCGCGTGAGTACACACGCAGAGGAATGTTTCATATTTATATACTAGTTATAGCTAGGTGGTGGCCCATTTTAAGTCCCTTGCTTCTTTATTTTTTTATGGAGGTTGTCTAAGCAACACACGTGATAGAATAACTGTATAACCTAGATATTTTTGTTTAGCAATTTTTGTTTTTTGTTGGTGCTACTCGAAATTCTGCAGGACTTTATTTTATCTTTGCATATTGTCATACCAAGTTCTATGTCGACCTCCTGTAGATGGCAGGTAGACTGTATTTGAAGATTTCCACGTTAGACGAGGACAAGAAGTATTTATGCTAAATATTGAACGCAGAACGCTGCATGTGAAACGTTGACGAACGACCATAGAAAACAGGCTGATATCCATCAGAAGACACAAAAATAAGGCAATGACCATTAGACATTCTTTTGGTGATAGATAGATCTACAGAATTTTACTCGGCTCGACAAGGAGCTGTTTATGCAGTTTCAAATGATCAAGGTGACAGATATAATTCGAGCGAATCATTCACGGGCAGCAAACTCAATGGCGGATAGTGTTCATCCGAATCGACCTTTGATGGCTGGATGTACATTAGAACATCTGAAATAAACAGGTTATTGATCTCGTTTGCAATCTGTGTATAGTACTTTTGTGTATAGGCTACTATCTAACCCTCAGAGCGCATGCGCTTGTGTTGACGAAAGAAAAAAAATGCAAATTCCTGTTATTCCTTTTTTAAAAACTTGTCTTGATGACGAAGGTCCACTGTGCTTAACACAATCTTCACAATCACTGGCATTCAAAAGACGAGTGCTTATGTGATCGCGGTGGGCGATAAAAATCAAAGATATTTGAGAGGGGGAGGAAACAATTTCATTTAACTGTTCTGTGTATTCTGCTAACACGAAAACGAACAAACAGAAACTATTCAAGTTGAGAGGGCTTTGTGTTATAGCTTAAAATGACGTGTATGGCTCACGGCTAACCAAGTGACAAAGCGAATTTCGTCTAAACCAATGATACGGCAATGAAGTCTTGCCAATTCTTGAATGACTTTCATTTTGTGATGTGAATAATGCTCAGATTTCAGATCCCTGTCAAATTGTTTCACATTTTTGAATACTTGTGATGAATGCAAAAACAGATAGCCGATTGTCCAGCTCTGTTATTTATGAACAGAATAATATACCTTAAGTTGATGATGCGTCAGTTTTCTTCATCGTCTACCTTCCAGGGTATTACGTCGTTAGCACTTGGGTGTCTAATGATCTTATACCGCAAGGCATGTAGTTCTTTGTGCAGGCATATCGCAACAAGGCGACAGTTGGTAAGATACGGTGGAAGGATATAGTTTAGATTTTGGTACTGGAACGCGTGTTGTGTAGTTTGTCGCTGTTTTGTTACTAACGTGATCGTGAGAATTTCCTCCTACCAATTTTTTTTTCTACGACACATCGTCGCTTTTCATTATTACTCTCGGCACGGACATGATGCAGCGAAAAATAAAGTATGAAAAGGCTATTTATTTCGTTCGTTGGGTACGTTGAAAGAGAAACTTAAAAAAAAAAGAAAACTTTTTCTTTCGGGTTTCAATTTTAGTTTTAGAAAAACAAGAAGTTTCAAATTTCACCGCTAGGTGGCAGTAGACATCAGTCAGTTCTTCGAGAAAAAGGATTTCAAACCGCGCACAAGTGGTAAAGGATTCGGTTGAGTCATGGTGGTTTTCCGACAAATTTGCAGCTTTTAACTAGTGGGATGCACCAGGATCGTGGAAAACTAATTCAGGTGAATATATTGCATTGACGATTTAAAATCTTTAGTCAGCTTAGCCCTAAATTCATTCATTTTGGCCATCTAATATCATTTACGCGCCATTCGACGAACACGTTGTCTATTCGGGTGGGCGCCTCCAACCATGCTTGTGGTTGTTAATGTTTTTTCTTAGAATTGAAACATTAGATAGAAATAACAGGTTGCAGGTATGTTTCTTTAAGTTTTCTGCAACGTACCAATGGGGTTTCAGCAATTTGTGGGCCGATTTCTGTAGCCAACGTACACGATGACTCATTTGTCGGCCACATTGTTACTTCCGAGTCTTAACAAGGCAGTCGGGGCTTGCCACAGTTGTTATCTCTAACCTGAAAACAAAAAGGGCACGAAATCGAACCCATAATCCCAAGAGACCCTTTTGGAGCATGGTCGTCAACCAGTGCCTTTTCCACCAATTCTTAAAGCTTTTTCTGTTTTAATACCCTAGTTAAAATAAAAACGATTGTTGTAAAGCATCTAAAAGCCCCTGTTTTGAAAAAGGAAATGTAACGTTCTTCAGTTGAAATTCAAGATTTTTTAAGTATCAATCGCTGTGTGCAGTGCGCCAAAGTGGTTTCAAAATGGCGCAGTAATAGCGTGTTGACCTGGCCCTTCCTTTGTTTCAGAACCAAAAGTTCGTTTTGTCCTTTTGGCTAAAAGCGTATTTCCCGTTGTAAGTTTTCCAATCAAAATATCCTGTTGCTTTTTTTTTTTTTTTTTTAAATTACGTGAACTAGATTTATGTAACGAAATTTTTCTTTTTCTTTTTGTAAATTTGATTTTGGAAATAAATATAACAATTGGTAAAATGGGTGAAGCAGTTTCAACATGAAACGGCTTATGCTTTGTTTGAACAATAAATAGATATTTAATTTAATCTGTTGTTGCCGTAGTGACCAACACCGTCTTGCGTTGCTGTTGCTGCGATGCCCGTAACGAAGATTCAATGGTGACGTGACGTTTGACGACGTAAGGCATCTGTGGACCTATGGAACTCTCCACCCTACTCTCAAAAAAAAAAAGTATTTTCATTACTAAACTGAATATTGTGAGATAATTCTAATGAAAACTTACGGTAACACTCTAGATGGTTTTAAAAAGATATTGTCATCTTCCTGAACGTCAATTCCGAAATCTTCGCCTTTGGGTCGTCGGAAATGTGCCGGAAAAAAGTATCGAGAAGAAGCGATATTTCGATTGGCTAATTTCAAGAACGTCGGTGTCCAACTAGGTCTGGTGAAATGAATTGTTCTCTTCGGAGCCAAAGTACTGAATGTTGTGGAAGTCCTAACAGATTGGGTGCTGGAAGATGTCGTTGTGCTAGACACCTCTGTCGGTATGATTTTAACCGGTTGCACGACCTTAACAACGACAGGAGGTTCAGTTTCCGTGGTGTCTGGAACATCTTGCGGCGTAGTTGGGCTAGCTACCGTAGTGGTAGGTGTTTGCAAAAGGGTTTCTACCATGGCTTCCATAGCTGAAATATCCCCTGGATCCAGTTTAGGCATTTCCGTGTTGATTTCTTGTTCAATGTTGTCCTTTTCAGGGAAAGGAGTGGTTGGATCCACTTGAGGATCTGTCGTCGATATCTCCAGTTCGGTGTTGATCGTCGATGTCTCCACTTCGGCATTTATCGTCGATAGATCGGGCAGATCAGACACAGCATCTACGATGATCGGAACCTTTTTTATAATGACTTCTTCCGTAGTTGACTCCAAACTGCTCTGCGTAGTCGCATCCGAACCGCTTTCCGTAGTCGTTGATACTTCGCTTTCCGTAGTCGTTGATACTTCGCTTTCCGAGGTTGGTCCTGTATCCATTGTTTCTAATTGCGAATTGATTAGAATGGGGAAATCTATTAATATTTCCTCGTTGGTTTCTTCTTCAGCAACATCTGGAGGTGGTACGACGGTCACAGTCACCGTCGTCTGTATCGTTGTGGAGCTGACAACCGTCGATGTGGACGTGATTCCGATCGCATTTCTGATGGTGTTTCTAAGGTTCAGATATAGATTGCCAAAGAATCGAACAAAAGGACCTTGTGCTTGGCTTTCTCCAATCAGTAATCCACTCACTAGCAATATCACTAGTAACAATTTCATTCTTTTTTAAATCCTTTTAATTTCGTAGTTGAGGACTGGAATTCCAGACGAGCGCAATATTCGGACTGGACTGCAGCGACTACAAAGACTTTCTGAGCTTGTCGACACCTAACGATTCATCCTTTTATAGAATCTAGAGTAAAGAAAAGACACACAAAAAAAGAAAATAATTTTTCTTTTTCTTTATTTTCTTTGGTTTTTCATTGCTGCGGTTTCCTGGCGACGTGTCCTCTCTGTCCATTAGGAAATCACCTTGTTATTTGGTTTCGTTCGTACGACGAGTCTCTCCTGTACGGTGTAATCAAGGATTTAGGACGGCCGCAGGTATATGCAAAGATATTTTTCAGTCGTTTTTATTTCAGAGAAAAATTGACGTCGCCGTCGATATCGTCTACCCTTTGTCTCGTGGTATCCAGCGAAAATTGGCTCAAACTATAAAAAACAAAACAAAAATGGAATTATCGTAACTTCCATTTAAGCAATTTAATATTATTAAATCTTTTGTTTTCCTATTGTGAAACAGGATTTGGCAAAAAAAAAAAAGCGTTTAGGTACTGCAATTAAAATACAAATTGGGAGTCGTAAACCTTAAGGGTCTCAAGTTCAAACGGCGCCAACGGAAAGATTTCCTTTTTGGCCCAGCCGTTTGGTCTCGAGACCAGGTACAACGCTGCATGCAGGTTAGTGGGTTACGTATCACGGACACTGATTTTCTATTTCCCTATCTGACCGCATCTTCTTTTCCAGTAGTAAGAAGAATTGAACACAACAAGATGGAAAACCGCGCATTGCCCTGCTGCCATCTGTCTGTAAATCGAGCAGTACCTGTGCCCGACCGAAGGAAGTTGTGTAATAATCCAAAGAGATTACGAGTGTTCGATTAGGTGGAAAAAGGAATACGATACGGTCAATTCCCAAGGAAAAAGTTTGAACCTTCCCATGTTTCATGTATAATTTAGTACATGATTACAACTGTTGGTATGCGAATAGAGGGGGTGAAGCCTCGGAAATTTCACACGTCGGACCTGCTGGACTCGAGGTATCTTTTTTTTTTCCGTTCGTTTTCTAGTGGTCGGACAAAAGCGACGTTTTAAAAAATATATAGAGTTAAATAGCCAGTGAAACATTAAATGGAGATCCGTTGTTTCATTTGGCTGGGCTAAACGTCAGTTGACCGCAACAGAAAAAATTAATAATAAGCAGAGACGTTCCTGACGAAGATTAAGAAAAGTATGTTAATTAGTTTCTTCATTTGTATACATTGTACCTAAATAGTTTTAAGTTGTGTATTCCAAATAATTAATTCCCACTTTTTTGTTTTCCATTTTTTCGTGGCAGTCAACACAGCAGCATCCGATAATTTAAAAAGGAAGATAAAATAACATTTTACAACAATCAAACAAAGGAAAATTGGAAAAAGAACAAAGGGAGAACCCCCCGGTAACCCGTTACACGTTCATTGCTGTAAACACCAAGACAATTTGAATCAAAAACAATTGATTTCAATTTGTGAACTTTAAATCGGCTGTGATATCAGCCTGGGAATTCTCTGCGATATCAAATTGACGTTGTCGAGATGGAAAAGACGACTCGATGATGCTCGAATGTTTGATGAGGTGTGGGCTACCGGCCAATTTAGCCGCACCGGACCTGAGGAGGTAAATAAAAAAGTAAATTTGACGTACACTAAAATTGTTTGATGAATAAAAGTAAATGCTAAATTACGTCAATTGGCCTGTAGATCGACGAAGGAATCCATCCACGAGGTCAAGATCATCGATGTCTACAACATCAATAGCATCTCGGTTTTCAGCTAAATGTGCCACGTTTGAGGCCGGCCCTGAATTCCGAGCACTCTCTTGTTCTTCCGGCGATAAATCCAACTCTAAATGACGCTGCATGGCCATTAAATCCATATCGTCAATGTCGATAACATCCCGCGTGGGCATTGCCGATGGTTTCAACTGGCCAAAGTCGTCCACTTTGAAGGTTTGTCCATTTTTATTATTAAGTACGTTTTTATTCTGCAACTGCGATGATGCGAAATCGTCCACCTTGATTAGTTCTTCATCTGAAAAGTGGAGTTCATCGTGAATTTCAGGAATTCTTAGAGATTTCTGGTCCTCTTCGATTTCTCCGTGCCGTTGCAACATGCCTACACTGACGGTGTACGTCGGGCATTTGGAAGCGATTTCTGTCACGATGTACTCCGAGTACATTGTCTTTGTGGCCAAGGAAACGGACGTGGCTGTGGATGTGACGGTCTGGTAAGCAGTGGATCTCTCGGTCAGTGTCACGACGGCCACGCTGACCAACAATGAAACATCAACCGATGTGGTGGTTTCTGTGACAGTTTCAGTCAGAAATTCCCGCTCTGTTTGCGTCGTCCATCTGAGCCAAGACAAAGACAAGGTAGACGTTTCCGTTTCTGTCAATCGCTCCGTTTCCGTTTGCACTACAGTTTCGTATTGTGTCAAATAGACCGTCACAGGTTCGACGAAGGCCGGCTCACTTGCAGTGGACGTGCGTCGCTGAAAGATTTGCGCGAAATTGGCAGCCAAAGCGCCGAAAAATCCCGCGTTTGTACTCTGAGCCCAACTGGAATGGACGAATAAGGTGAAACACAACGCCAGCACGTACCACTTGACCATTGCGGATGGAACCATTTCTTTGAGGTAAGAGGACGAGGCTCAATCCGCCAGTGTCTGTTCGGCTCTATCGACTGAGTTGGCCGCTAAACAGTCCCCTCTACTTTATAGATACTTGTCTCTCTCTCTCTCTCTCTCTCTCTCACCTGGCCACACACTATCGTCGTGTTCATTTTTATTCGCTACCGTTTTTTTTATGACGAGTTACGTGTACTTTACTGGCCACTATACGGTCTTTTAGTCATGTAGTCAAAACGTTTTTCGTGCGTGTGTGTCGCCACTCGGTGTGGGAAGGAGGTCGCTCGGCTGTTTGGGGATATTGAACACGAAAGAAACGGAGTGAAAAGGAAAGAAGAAAAAAACAAAAAACAACATTGAATAAGAAGATTTTTCACACTTAAGAGAGCGACGCGAATCTGGTCGCTTTTAGAAGAAGCCTCTTGTAGTGTCGACGTCGTTTTTATTCTTCCTGGTCATGACGCTAGCGGGATGGCCCATTGAGGACGTGTTTGGTAACCCGTTATTTATGGGGATGATTTGTGTGCTCAATTCTTGCAGGCGGGATGAGAAGATTTAAAAAAATAATAATAATACTTTTAAAGTGCACATACTGTACAAAAGGCAGGACTAATAATGCAAGACGATTTAAGGTTACAAAAAAAAAAATCGATTTAGCTCCGTGCACTTTCAGGTGACTCTTTCCCCGTTTAAAGATGGTTTCGCAAGATGTTGTGTGTCCCTTCTACAGATGCGTTTGTGTGTCAAAAGTGTATCGAATCAGGTCGACTGTACTCATTGGATTGCGTCGTTTCTTTCCGCAATCGAATTTATGATGCTGTAAAACTTGTACATGAATGGATTATTGAATTTTTTAATTCTGTATTTTTTCGTTCGCAAATTGTAGGGAGTATTGTGGCAGGTCAGTGAATAACGGGGTCTAAAATAAGCCGCTCAAGTGCGAAGCATTTTGACTTCGTCATTTTGCAGATGGGGTTCACATACCGCTACGTTGCATACAGGTAAATATTGCCGATGAACTTTGCTTATTTACCTGTTAAAATAAATAACCATTAAAGCCATCAGGAAAATTGAGCAGGTAAAAACAAAAATCAAAAATGTACCGTTAAAACATTTATTTATTTATTTGTTGTTTCCGTTTCCTAGCCGCACCGAAATGAAAAGTGTCTCGTGTTATTGGTGATTGCGTGTTTCACGCATAAGATACGCGCATGCCCACACGTTTAACGGTTCGTTGCATACCGTCAGCGACACTCACCTGAGGCCGGACCGAAACAGTTTTGTACGATTATCAACCCTAAGTAGAAAGAAGAGGGAGAGACGGACGCCAGAACATTTGTAACAGGTGTGTGATTACTTGGTCATTATTACCTCCTCCTTTTTTCTCTATCTCTCTTTCTTTATTTCTTCTTTCTTTTTTTTTTTGCGAAACGCCTTCTAGCGCTTTGACAGCAGCAAAATGAGGGTTAACGGGGTTTTCCTGCTTTGTTTTTACTGTTTAAAGATAAGTGTTTTCTTTACTAGACTCTCCTAGCTGCCGTTTATTTAGGAAAAGAGCAGAAAATATGGTTTGGCTAAATGATAGCCTCAAGTGCGCCAAATTACCGTTGCTAATTTCATGTGTGTGCAAAATCTGTAGGTTGCTCCTCACCCGTTCTTGGAATTTCTTAATCAAAAACGAAGGTTACGTCATCGTCCCGGATGTTATGCAAACAAAGTTTATTGGCATTGCAGCTAAACCCCATTGGCACCAATCAAAAAAGAAAGAAAACGGTCCTGTGTGAAGGATATGAATAACAGTTTTCACATTTTGCTAATAGCATTTTTATACCACCTGTAATTTTCATTTTTAGGCTGGACCAATTTCACGTGTTTCGTACCCTTAAAGCGTCAGAAAACGGATGGGTTTCTTTCTCTTTTCTTGTGTCTGTGTAATCAGTCGCTCCATTCAGGAGGAACGAACTCGCTATCAACCAGACAGTTGGTGGCCCTCTTTTTAAAAATGTTCCATATGAACGTGTGCTGTGTGTAGTTAACATTCAATTGTCGGCTTACTTCTTTTCTTGGTTGACCGACAGAACGCTCCCCCTCCCCTCCCTCAGCGTGACCACTATATTTCTTTAAACGCTACTTCTTTTCCACCAAAATAATTTTGTTTTTCTTTCTCTTTTTTTACAGGTACACCTTCAACCTGCGTGAGAACATTTCGACTGCACCTTTTTTTTTCGATCGAAAAATCGATTTATTGTAGCTGCCGGAAAGGGAACATCCTGCAACTGTGGTGGGTACGTGTATAATCTTCCATATTTAAATATATATACCGACTTGCAATAGTAAACAATAATAATAATATTAATAACAATTTTTTGAAATTGGAATTTCTTCCCGCTCAAAAATAACAGTTTTCTTTTTTTTAGAGTGATGATGCCTCAATTTCGACGGCCCGTTTGACGACGTAGGGTGCCAAACGAGCTTTCTTGGTAGGTTGTACAGCAGCCGAACTGGAAATTTAACGATACATTTTTAAATAAATTATTTCTAATTAAAAAAATGCAAGAAAAAAAAAATTAATTCTCACGTTGACACTGCAGATGGAGTGACGACCGATTTGTCCACCACTTTACTGCTGGAAGAAGATGAAGCAGCTTTTGACGATGGAGTCGTCGTCGTCGTCGTGGAGCAAACTCCTGTTGTGTGGGTCATGGTGACATGTTCAGTTTTGAATTGAGTCATTTTGACCGTTTCGAAAACAGTTTCAGTCGTCATTTCGACGACAGTTTCGATACTCGTGACTCGTTCCAGGCTCGGAATGGTGGAGAACACTGTCATCACTTCAGTGACGAATTGTGTCTGGAGGACAGGTTCAGCCTGGATTTGTTGGATGCTATTCAAAGATTCCTGCAACAGCTGAGGATCGGTGAAAACAGAAGATGAAGCTTCGACTTGTCCACCTGATTGTTGAATGGAAGCCTCTGCCTGGACACCTGGTCGGCTGGGTCTTCTGAAGATGCTCAAGAATTGTCCGATAGGTGCGAAAATGGTTTGAATGAAACTAGGCCTGTTACCAGTACCCTGTGACTCGATCTGACCAATCAAGGCACAGCAGACCAATACGATAACGCTCAATTTCATTTTTTATATTGCAGATTTTTTACACACGAATTTAAAAAGGAGTTGCAAGGCTGTTGAAGAAAGTAGAAGAACAGCTAGACAACTGGAAGAACAAACTTGGAATGAATGCCGGTAGACATCTTTCCAGCCCTTTTATACGTATCCTTCAAGTCCATGTCCATACAGGTGGTTTTCTTTTTTTCTTCTTTCGGTGTGAGTGTGGTGTGAGGCGCGGCCTTTCAACAAAAAAAATGGCCGGCAGACTTTTTGCTTTCAACCCTTTTTTTTTTTTCTGGACTGATACCAGAAAAAAAAAGGAAATCAACGCGGACAAGAGAAATAAGAAAGAAAAAGAAAAAGAGGTCGAGTAGCTTTAGGTGGTCGGTCATAGAGTAACACAGTGTGCGGAACAAATTATTATTATTTCTTTTTTTATTAACAAGTTTGTTTTCTTTTCTCCTACTTAGAGAGAACAAAACACAATTGGTGGAAATGGAATACGGAAGCGAATTTCTCCCCCCATGGAAAAGTGTGGTCAAAACGCAGAAGATTAGACGCGCTGTGGTGTAATATTAGAGGCTACCTCTCAGTAGGTCATGTCACCTCCATTGGGATTAACAGGACATGCCCAAATGAAGTAAGAATTATTTTCTTTTTTTCAAACTGTTGACGTATACTGTCCGTATCGTAACAGGATGGAACGCAGCATTTATCGGACGACCTCCGTTATCTCCATAAAGCCTTGCGTCTTTTGGTTGGATCCGCGCCATTTGAGGAACAGGTACATTTTGCCTACATTCGTGTCGAATCACCGGTCCAAAAACGTTTTTTTTTTCTTTTCTGCAGCACGAAAAACATTTCCTACATGTGTTGTGAATGCTGCGCGAAAAAGAAAAGCTCTTTTTGCAACGATTAGATGAGTAGGCTATTTCTTTGTGTATCATCATCCACGTTTTCTATCCTCTGCTGATTTATAGATGGCGGTGAAAAGTAGGTATAAGGTTACTAGGTTAGAGAGCTTTCTGATATTTGTTGGACACGTGTGCGCAATCAGCGAGCCATTGAAGAGCAGAGAAGAATAGGTGATACTCAACGTTGCCAAATGAAAAATCCGAACAACGGGTCACAGCTCCAATGACTCCCTCCATGACGAATGATGTAACTAGCCTATTTACTAGCCCTAGTGATCCTAATTTCGTGATTTATTTTGTTTTTGTTTTTTTTTTCTCGGCTCGACACGCCATTAGCGTTTTCTCTGGAACTGCGGGGAAACCCTCGGGAGTTTGGATGTCCCGCCCCGATTTTCGTACCCAAATTTTTTGTTTTCCCTCGCCACCGCCGCCAAACAGTTTGAATTTCAATCGACAGGTGGGGTTGCCGAGCGTGGTTATTAATAAGGAAAAAAAAAAAAGGTAAATAAAAAAAACAGAATAACTGAAACGCTCCCACCTTTTCCCGGTGCCCCACCACACGACGTGCATGTGTACCGCTTATTTTCTTGGCTGACGGTGGGCAGGTGGTCAAATCCGTTGGGAAAGAATGAAAATGTTTCCGCCTGAAAGAGCAAACAGTCAAACCGGGGTCTATTTTTGTTTCATTAAAAACAATATTTCAGCAGATATTTAAATAACGTACAAAAAAAATCAAACAAGGTAAAAAAAAAAAAAAAAGAATTGGAAAATCAACAGTTTTTCAATTCAAACTGAATTTTTCAAAATCTTTGTTAGAAATAATATTTATAATTATGCTGAGGGATTAAATTATTTGTTAGATTGATGGTAAGGTGATGGGGGGGAGGACTGTGATGAAAAATGCACGTTGAAAATATATATCTACTACAATTTGTCGAACTACGAAAATGCATCTCTTCCAAGTCCTTAAATCTATGATAGTTGATGAATGAACCAATAATTTTTGTTTTTGTTTTGTTTTTTTTTTTTTTTTTAGAATGACGGCTGATCCTCCTGAAGCGTTTCCTCCAATTCACCCTCGGGCTGTTCTTCTCCTTCAATAGACGATTCAATGTCAGCAGTCCGTCCTCTGATGATGTACGGACCTTCCGGAATAACCGAGTGCTCCAAACTATTTAAAACAAATTTTCCAAGACATGGCACAAATAGTAAAAAAAAAAGAAAAAGAAAACACACGACACAATTGGTAACAAAAAACAAATTCAAAACTAATTAATAGGCCAAAAAAAAAAAATTAAAATTAAAACTCACGCAGGTTGGCCGGAACGTTTCATAATCTCTTCAATCCGGTTGGGAATCTCTTTCCAGTTGATTCTCCTCAATCCGATATCTTGGACGGGGCAAGACGTGACGACCTGCGTGGCTGTGGCCGTCATTTTTCGTGTCAGCGTCGAAGTAGCAATCAGCCGCTCGGTAATTGTCTCGGTGACTGTGAAGAATTCCGACATGGTAGACGTGATCATCATCTCAGATGTTTCCGTCTCGGTCATTGTCATGGTGATCGTTTTAACGGAAGCCTCAGCCGATGAACTCCATTGGTTGATTGAAAGGCTCGAGCTGCTGCTGCTGTTCGGTCTGGAACTACTGGGTCTGCTGGCCCGGCGGAACAGGGTGAAGAAATTGCTGAAGAAGCTGTTTGACTGGGCATTGCTCTGCTGCACGACAATGGCGCAAATAATCACAACGAACATGGACAACGTGCACTTATTCATGATGAAATGGGATGTTGTGGTGGAAGATGTTCTTTTCACAATGTTGTCACGACGTCGTCGGCGATAGAAACAAAATCTGAATGGCTTCGGATTGGACAAAAGAGGAGAAGACAGAGCCACTCTGACCGGCTGATCAACACCAAATGGACTTGGTCGAGTAGCCGCACTCGGATCTTATCTTTATATCTCGTATACCTTGTGGTGTTACAAAGAGAGAAATAGGCGTCACCCTACCTTGTACACACGCACACCCCACCGGTGTCTGTGTGTGTGTGTGTGTGTGTATACTAGCCGGATGCTTATAAGGTGTTGTTTTTAATTTCCTACTCTATTACTTACTGCTAGTTGCTACTATACGCGTACAATTTCTCCACAATCTTTTTAGGTGTGTGTAGAGAGTTTCGCTCATCTTTTACCCACCAAATTGAAGAAAAAAAAAAGAAAGGCCATCTGCGAATAGCGATCTGGGATGCGGAACCCAAAAATGGTGGTGACGGTGGTGGCGGTAATGGCCGGAGTGGGGGATGACAAACACAACATTGAGAGTGCGCTGCCGCAACACTATACGAATAGAAATTGTATTTTATTTTATTTTAGTTTATTTTTTTTTTTTACCTTTTTGCGGTTTCTTCTTTCAGATGATTCCCGTTATACACATCCAGCAGCCTTCCATCGTCGCGGAGAGGGTGTTCTATAGAGAGGGAGGACCTCATTGTTAGAGGCTGCACAGTATTTTAATCATCCCGGAATAACTCACGAATTTCTCAGCATCATTCAACAACAAAAAAAAGAAAAGAAGAGGCTGTCTTTGCTGCATGGATACGTGATGATTAAGCCAATATGAGAAGGATGAATCATGTCGTGCTTGCTGTAAGTATATACGAAAGATTCTATAGGCCCGCTATGTAGGATATGTGTTTGATCTCGGTCTACTGCATTATTAGGTTATCCTTTTTAGATGGGCATGGAAAAACCTAGTGATCTTCTTTCCTTTAAAGGATATTGATAGTCTCCATATACTGTATATTTTATTTTTCAATTAAAAATCAATCAGTCTATGCAGTGGGAGGTTGCGGTATAGTGGATGCTGCAATGCGGGCCACGCGCATTATGAACGTAATATGCATAACGCCCAGTAGTTAGTAGACTAAATCCGGATGGACGCATCTAGGCTACGTATAAACTAGTGGCATTTTATTGTGAACATTTCATTGCCTCTTATGCTTACTCATAAGAGTCTGTTTAACTAACCTGAACAGTATTATTTTATTTTTTTTTCCAGGACAAGATTTAATAGAATTAACCTTATTCTATTTTTTTTGTTTGTTTTTTTTGGCTCTCTTGACTTATTGGCAACGCGAAGCGGCTTTTCGGATGGTCGTGGAGAACTGAGGCTTTTGTGTACGATTTTCCCAGCTTCAGACAGTCGACACATTTTGGTGTAATCCTTTTTGGACCTTTTGTGTCGATGGTGACAGCCACTAAACGACATGGCGAATTTACAACTGACCGCAAGTTCTTCTTCTTTTTTTAACCAGTACGGGAGGTTTACTGCCGAATGTCCCCCGCTCGTTCGCAACACAAAATGAGGTTATTTCAAAGAGAAATTGTATTTCTTTTTCTTCGACTTAATTTTTTTTTTAAACGATGTTTCTTTTCATTTTTTTTTAGATAAAAACAGCAGCCGGTATGGACATCAAAATTCATTAGGCCGGTAAAGAAAATTTATTTTATTTTTTTTAATTTTCTCTGACATCATTTTAATTTGATTAGGCGTTACTTTAATTGCAATTATCAAAATTTAAGATGGTAATTTTTTTTTTTTTTTAATTACCGCTGAGATTAGGAAAATGAACGGGACGTCCCGTTTCATTAATCAGAATAGCAGTTTTGGGGGGAGTTTTTTTTTTTTTTTTAAAGATAATGATGTAATTGGGAATATTGATTCGGGTAGTTAAAACGGCTCCGATAGATGCAAATACCGTTTCTTTGGAATCGAAAGTGATATCGCTGGGATTCGTACTGTGAACGAAAAAAAATTAAAAAGCTTTTTTCACCGGGAAGCTACTTTTGTTTTAAAGCTGAGACGAAACACCACACACTCTGGTCGGGAATACTCAGTACGTTGTTACTGTTATTGTCCATTTTTACAAGTGTGTGTGTGTGTGTATTATTAGTTAATTCCTATCCTGAAACAAATGGCCGGCAATCTTTTACGTTTATCTAACGGGAAGGTCTCATATTAAAAGCGAGCACACGCCTACCACACCGCTCACCTGTCTCATTTTACCTGCCGGACACAACAGTTTTCTAAGAAAATGTATGGAAAGATTAAAGAGAGAAAAGAAACGTAAGGCGGAAATATAAACGTTTCTTTTTTTTCTCTCTCTACTCAGTCACTCATACATTCAACCGGTGCCATGATAATGAGAATTGTTCGGTCATTTGTGCAACCGTTTTCCGATTTAAGGTCACCCCCTGTTTCATTCTGGCTCGATTTAATCTGTGTATTTACAGTCTATAATTCACAATCCGTATCCGCTAAAAATGTGTAGTCAAAAAGCTTTGTGTTGATGGTTGGGTGCATTGTAATGGTCGATTTATCCGGATGACATTTATTCCAGCAATAATGCCAATTTGTTTTCGGGGGAGGGAGGGGGGGGATTTCAAAGTAGATCGACTTTCCCGCCAAATGTTTGATTTACGCATTTTTTACCACCGTCTCTAACCAATTTACATTTTAAACGGTTAAATTGTTTATGCCACTACTATTTCGTGTGGTAGCAAAATATGAAAGGAAACAATTGGCTGTCGAATCAAAAGTGAAAAAAAAAATTACGTTGCGGTTGATGTTAGTCTCTTTTAAATAATCAGGGCGAGTTCCGCATCCATCCATTTGGTTAACCTACATTTTTTTGTTGTTGTCTGTCCGCCACGTTTCCCCCCCCCTGTAATCGTCTTAGTATTTATTGAACCGAAACTCAATTAACCGTCGTATAGTTGTGAAATCGGGAACAAGGCAATAAGCATCGCACTTAATTTTCATTTCCATTTTTAACATCTTTCCCCCAAAAAAAAAAATAGGACGACGCTATTGCTTAGTTAAAAAGAAAAATCATATTTTACGTCACATCATGCATGACCGAAAACTGTCATCGGTGAAAGTTGAATGAAACTAACGTCTGTTAATCGCCGATCTAACACGAGAATAGCCCACGTGTAGTTGTGTGTTTCTGGCGTACTGTACATTTATCGGTTGTTACGTATATCAACATTAATTAAGTGTGTTGTGTGACGCTCCGGAGAGACCACATGCTGTTGCATTTGATGTTAGTTACTAGCAAAATGGGAAGGTCGTTCAACTTCTTTCTTTTTTCCACTGCATTTTGCTAGGTAGTGTTCACCCGGGAAATGGTGGACAAGACGCTTTCTTTCTTTTACGAGACGGGCCGTTGAACGTTCAGATTTTTCTTTTTCGCCGTCCGTCCGCTAGGAGTAAATCATTGTTTAGTAATGGTCATTTTCCTCCATTTTTTTTTTCTTTCTTTCACGCTTAAAAAATAAATATATCGGCCAAGTCGTTCAGTCACGGCTGGGTCGTCTAGACGATCGTGAGATTTTTTTTGTTTCTTCTTAAAGAAATGTGTTTAAAAATATTTCCCCAGTTTTCCAATCTATTTGTCTCTCACACGGTTTGAAATCTTAAGAATCGAAAGATTATTCAGATTACCTGAATGGCACGTAAATAACGCGGTTATTGTGCGAAGGGATTCGTCCTATTTTACACGACCGGATTTTCATTCAAAGATGACGTAAATGTATTTTTAGAATGGCCGCCTTCCAAAATTGTACGCGCCGGTTTCAAGTGGGAATTGATTTAAGTTCAAATTCGTTTCAAAGATATTCATCGGCGTGTAGTACGTTAATAAAAAAAATGAGAATTTCTAACGGAATAATCGGTCATTAACGTTGCTGAGTATTTTGACGTTTGTTGACAGGAAATGCGTAATTTCACCTGACTATTTTAACGATTTTTAAATACCTTTCGAAGGGAAAGAATAATTGCTCTCTCTCTTCTCTTATTATGTTGACTGCTGTTGCATGTTACTAATACGCTGGTCTTTCTTTATTTTTCTGAAAAAAAAAAAATTACAGTTACATTCCGCGGAAGCTTTGGACCCTTCGTCCCTTTACCCTCGACCGGTGGATCCATCGACAACAGGTTGGTTGCATTTAAAAAATATTGGCCTCCGGTTATATCGGCATTTGTCGATGGCCACTACCTTTTAGGAATTGCGTACCGAACTCTCGTTTCGGAATTCTGGGAATCTGGAACGAAAAACAAAAAAAGAAGGAAATCATTTTTTTTTTCTAATTTTTTAAAATCCTCTTCTATGAAAATGATGGAATTGTTTTCGTGACCGCGGTAAGGCCATCATGCACCGGTGATTTCCCGCGCTTCAATTCAAATTTTGTATAGGCAGATGTAACCTATACCTATGGTGCACAATGTTACATAAAGGCTGCAGGATGGTCAGATTTTATGTGGTTAACATTTTTCGAGGGCAGATGGTCAGTATGCCAATGAGAAAATGAATTTTGCAGAACGCTAATTGATCGTTTGGATGATGTTTTTATATATTGTTTTTTTGTTTTGTTTTCAATAGTTGAAATCATTTAAATACGTTGAGTCGGGCAATGTTGGTTTAAAAAGTGAACCATTGCAATGTCTTGAGATGTACACTGGTTAATTGTGAATGAATTTAGTTAAATATTGTTAGTGAGGAATTGAAATGTATGCGACTATGATGCCATTTTGATCATTGGAGAGCGTTTGCTCTGCTGTTCCATGAAGGACGATTCAATGTCGATGGAACGTTTGATGATGTAAGGCACGAGCGTTACGGCCGACGGTATCAATCTGCCACGTTAACAAATTTAAAAACAAAATTCAATTTGAATAAGAAATTTCATGTTATTAAATGAAATGTTACGACTTACTCTTCTTGTTCCAGGTGGATGTCTTCAACATTGCGACGACGTTTAACGGAAGGTGCAATTTCTGGAAGGGCAGTTTCGGTTGGAGCAGCGGCCGAAACGGTCTCGGCGGGCATTGTGATGGTGCTGGACACAGTAACCGTGCTGATCTCAACGGGCAGAGTGATCGTGCTGGACACGGTAATCGTACTGATCTCAACGGGCAGCGTAACAGACACCGTCTCAACAGGTAAAGTAACTACAACATTTTCAACCGGCATTGTAATTGAAACGGTCTCAGCTGGCAACGTGATCGTGCTGGACAACGTGATCGTGCTGGTCTCGACGGGCAGCGTAGTCGTCAGCGTTTCCGTAACGGCGGGCAAAGGGACAGACGAGATTTCGGTGGAACGAACGATTTCCGTGTAAGACTCTGTGACTGTCATCGTCGACACAGTCGTTTCCGTTTCGCGGATCACTTCCGTCATCGTGATTGGAACTTGGTTGACCGTGATGGATGTGGTGGATACCTCCGTCACGATGACTGTCGTAGGCTCGATCTGCACCGTCTCTGTCGTTGTTTCCATTTCTTTGACGATAGATGTCACTAGCTCCGTCATGGTCGATGTGATGGTGTCGGTCAGGGCGGGCAGCGTCACCATCACCGTCTCTTGCGCTAGTTCGGTTAACGTCGATCTCACCGTCTCCACGTTGTACTCGGTGAAAGTGATGGGAGCGACGGAGACGGACAAAACTTCGGTCGTCGTTAGAGTTTCCATCATCGTCATCGTCTCCGTTAATGTGGATATCGACGTCTCGATAGAATGGACTGTAGGAGCGTCGGCTGGCGTTGATTTCGTCGTTATCGAAGACTGCAGTCGATTGACGCGCTGGAAATTGCTCAAATTGCTGAAGAAATTCAAGAAATTGGAGAAGATGTTTTGCGCTTCGCTTGAATGATGATCCAAAATCAGGGCACTGGCCAGCACGACGACAAACAAAAGTTTCATTTTGTTTCGTTTTTATTTCGTTTTTTTCTTCTCTAAACGTCCAACTTGTCTACGAGCAACCAATAAACTGATGCGATTCTCAGGCGGGAGCTCCTGTCATATATGCGTAGAATCCCCCCCTACCTTCTACCCCTGGCAGCACAAACAAAAAAAAAAGCAGAGGGTAAAATGAACCGAAAACTGAACACACACACAAAAGCAACTCGTCATTCCTACGCTCTCGGTCAAATGGGCGGAACAGGTGCCTGGCAGGGGTGTCCCATCGCTCAAGAGAAATGTATTTTACCTGCGGCGAGTAATACGTCAGGTAGTTGCAAATTATTCAACCTTTTTTTTTTCAGTTGTAGAAAGAGTAGTAAACCTCTAGACACACGTGTGTGTATCTTAGCTGTTGTATTGCGTCAGAAAATGAGCCGACCGAAAGAAATGAAACAGACGTTCATTGGATGCTTAGTTCCGACAGGTTGCGTTTGTGCTATGTAAACTATGGTCGTTCGAAAATGTCTAGAGCGCTAATGTATTACCTCTAGTATCATTTTCAGTTATTTTTTTGTGTGTTGGAAAGATAAGCAGATGGTTTTGGGGGGAGGAGTTTTTAAGAAAGACGTGAATAATTACGGAGAGGTTAAAAGAAAACAAAACAAAGCAGCAGGAAGATGGAAGAATGACGTAAAGAAAATTTTTTGTTTTTTTAAAAGAAATGCTTATATAGAGTCATCAACTGTTGGACGTGCACATAACGGTCTCGTCCATTACCATGTACAAAAGAGATGGGTCTTGTTTCGTCAGTTTTCAAGTCCCGTTTCTTTTTTGTTTTTGTTTTTTCTCTTTTTAAGGTAGAAACTCAGAAACATCACATGTACACATCAGCGTGTCCTTTCCGTTCGAATTCTAATAAGCGGTTCAGTTGTAGATAAACTTTTTAGGGGGGGTTGAGATGTCGGTAGTCTACCGTCTGCTGCGTTTTCCAGGGTTTTTTTTTCTTTCTTGGATGAAATGGAACACGACGACGTGGGCTTTTCATCTGTCGGCATATGCTTTTAAAACATTTTCACAGTTGTCGAGATGAGGATCGTCAATCTTTTTAGCCGCCGTTAGTATGAGGTGGATATCTGTGTTGTACGTTATGCTATGCCGTGTATATCAGGCCCAGACGCGGGGGAACAACGGTTTCCATCCACTGATAATAACATCTTTTAGAAACAAATTTATAGCCTCAATTTTTACGACAAAAGAACGCATCTGGAGATAGTTTCCGTCGTTCACAAGTAGGTTTTGGAATGCTGACAGTAGTTACGTTTTTAAAAGGGACACGAAAACCGCAATTGTGATGCTTGAATAGTTAAACAGGTATCCCGTCCGTGTCAGATTTGCTAGTGCTAATTGAGTGGTTTTTTTTTTTACAAGGTAATATTTTTACTGAATCGAAAAAGCAAGTGTTGGGATTCAATTTGACATCTGGCAATGCTGAATACCACACGGAGCTTTCGTTAGCAGACGAAATCACTTGAACGACACGTTTGTCTACAAGTATAGTTTTGTACGTGACAAATCCAACAAGTTTCCGTCTTTCCAATTGTCTCGTTTAGATTTTTGACTATTTTCAAGCTCATTACATCATGAATTGCTAACATTTTGGTCTGTTAAACCTTTTTTACGTTGGGAACCGAACAGTTTTTGTTGTAGATTTGTGTTGAGTTGCTCGCGCGGCCCACACTTTGACATGAGAATGACAGATTCCTCATCACAGAATAATAACGATAGTACTAACGGTTCTCATGGCAAGCGTCCTGCGCAGAGTAGTGGAAGCTCCGGTGCCTCTTTCCCTAAAATAGTGAAGTTTAATGGAAATATACAAAGAACCCCAGGCAGAGATTTAGATGCTACCAAAAGACCTGCTCCAGCGCATTACTCCAGAGAGGATTTACTAGCCCAGAAACAAGCTTTACCAATTTATGCAGTTAGACAAAGGTAATGTTTTAAGCATTGAAAATGTGAGTTTAGTTTAATTGTATTATTTTCTGCAAAGACTATTGGAAGAACTCAGGAAACATCAAACATTAATCATTATAGGAGAAACTGGGAGTGGGAAAACAACCCAGATCCCTCAATTGATTTTTACTCATGGCATGACTGAAAATGGTACAATTGCAGTCACACAGGTAATAGTCTTGTTGTCAGAATTAATAAATTCTTAAAGTATGTAAATTTCACGAATAATTATAGCCTAGACGAGTTGCTGCCATTACCCTTGCCACAAGAGTGGCACAGGAAATGGGTGCTCAACTGGGCACAACAGTTGGCTACACTGTGCGCTTTGAAGATGTTTCTAACTTTAAGACCAAAGTCAAATTCTTGACTGATGGTATGTTGCTTCGAGAAGCCATGTTGGATCCCTTACTGAAGAGATATAGTGTCATCATCCTGGATGAGGCCCATGAAAGGACCATTCACACAGATGTGTTGTTCAGTGTTGTGAAAACCGCCCAAAAAAAGCGGGCTGAACAGGGAAACAATCGTTTAAAAGTCAGTTGAGTTTTCCTTGATTTATCTTACACACATCTTAATTACAGTTTATCGTTTTAGATTGTTATCATGTCTGCTACCATGGATGTTGATCATTTCAGCTTGTACTTTAATAAAGCTTCCGTAGTCTACCTAGAGGGACGGCAATTCCCTATCCAAGTTTTTCACGCCAAACAAATTCAGGAAGACTATCTTTTTAGTTCGTTGGTGACACTCTTTCAAATTCACAAAGACGCTCCAGCTGAGTAAGAGAACCATTCGCTTTCTAGTTATAAAAAAAATCCTATTCGATTTAACGTTTTCAATTTAATTATGCGCAGTCATCACATTCTTATCTTCTTAACGGGTCAGGAAGAAATCGAAGCGTTCGCCAAAAGCGCTCGCACGATAGCTAAAGTATGCACAGTCCAACTGTTCGATTATTGTGATGAAACTATATTTTTTTTAATCTTCAAATTGTATTTAGGATCTGCAAGGTAAGTATGCTAATTTAAAGGTTTGCCCGCTGTTTGCCAATTTACCTCAAAATCAGCAAATGGAAGCATTCAGCAGTCCGCCACCCAACACTAGGAAGGTGGTACTAAGTACAAATATTGCGGAAACGTCCGTTACAATCGACGGTATACGCTACGTTATTGATTGTGGTCGTGTCAAAGCCAGGTGATGCTCAAGAGAGTATTCTTCTATTCATTTAAATATGATATTAATGATCTTTTTTTTTTATCTGAACATAGAACTCATATGCCAGCGACAGGTATGGATGTCCTTAGGATACAAAAGATTGCTCAGGCTCAGGCTTGGCAACGAGCTGGGAGAGCAGGTAGACAAGCTGCCGGCTTTTGCTATCGTGCCTATACATTAAACGTAAATGAATAGCAAATTAAAGTTTCTTGTGACGATTGATGTAATCATCTTGGTTTGTCAAATCAGGAATTCGAGAAAATGGCGCCAAATGCTATACCTGAAATTCAGCGTAAGGTTTCTAACTAGAGAATAAAATAAATATTTACAGTTGATTGATTTTTTTCTTCATAAATTCTTTTAAACTTTAGGCTGCAGTTTGACTACAGTTGTGCTTCAACTCCTGGCCTTGGGTGTTCAAGATCCACTGCATTTTGATTTCATGGATAAACCACCGACCGAAGTAAAACGATTGATTTTGAACGTGAATTTGATTTGTTTTAACTGAAATTGTAAATTTCAAAGCTAATCGAGGGAGCCATGAAAGAACTTCACCTGCTGGGTGGGATTCAATCGATAGATAAACCTGTCCTGACGGAAATAGGACAGCAGATGGCGGCTTTTCCGCTTGATCCGCGCTTCACCAAACTCATCCTAGCATCTAAAGATCTTGGATGCACGTGAGTTTTGCGCTTGATTGACTTCTTATTCGATCGATTTAATCAAATCAACTGGTTGTGGTTGTCTTTGGTCACAGGGAGGAAATTGTGAGCATTGTAGCGCTGCTATCGGCCGATTCGATCATGGTGAACGCCTCTGCCCAACGGGAGCAGGCCAACAATGTCCGTGCTAAATTCGCGTCTTCCGAAGGCGACCATATGACTCTGCTCAACATTTTCCGCGCCTTTAGAACAGCGAAACAGAACAGAGTACGTCAGAAAGAAGAAAAAACATTGATTTGAACACTTGGTTAATTTGTCGTTACGCAGAATTGGTGTTTCGAGAACTTTGTCAATTACCGCAATTTGCTGTACGCCGTTGAAGTGCGAAAACAGTTGGCTGAGTTGTGCGAACGAACCAACATCCCGATGAAATCATGCAATCCACAGACGGAGCCTATTCGTCGCTGTCTTTTGGCCGGCCTGTTTCTTTCGGTTGCCGAGTACCAACGTGAAGGACATTATCTCACTGTTCGTTATTTTGTCGTTATTTTTTTAAATTTACCTACGTGTTCTAACATGAAATTATTTTTGTTTGAGACAGCTTGGATCGCGTCAAACAGTGACCATCCACCCATCGTCCGTCCTTTTCCACACGAAACCCTCTTGCATCGTTTTCACCGAACTCATACAGACGGGCAAACGTTATGTACGTCAAGTGACGCTCATAGATCGGGACTGGATCGAAGAATTGCCCAAAGAGACTCTTCTACAGCTGCGCCAAGTATAACATTGTTGATGAAATCATGGTTTTCACATTAATACTTGAATATCGCTGTTTGGGTTTATAATTTAGACATTTCGAGGGACCGTCAACGGACCGAATCGCAGTTAACGGACGACAACGTTCTTATTATTTTGTTCAACCACATCGGCAAAGCCAATACATCCATTATGAAAATTACTTTCGGTATATATATGCATCCTACACGAACAAGGTTCAATAATCTTCTTTCTTCGATTGGCGGTCTGCGATGCTTCTCCCATCTTGTGAAGTAAGATCAAGTCATCCAAGCATCAAGTTATGTGTTATGGAACGTCTCGAGTTTTCCCCTTCGTATCGACCGCAATGCCGACAGGTAAGAAGAACTTCCTTGCATTGCGTTGGTAGGTAAGTTTGGCGAGGTCTTTGCACCTTTATATCTCAAACTTGCTTCCGATCGGGTTGGTCCGTCAACCGGTTTACTATCGTTAAAGAGCTTCATTGTTTGTTGATATGTATTTATTCGTTATGCATCAACTTGTTATGTTTTATGAGCTAAAAATAATTTGTTACGGATGTTTTTGTCCGTTTCAAACAGTTGTTTATGGACAACCGTACATGTCATGCAAATCGGTAAATAGTGTTTTGAAACATGTTTAGCCAAGCGGTAATACGTATAACGTCTAAAAATAGTAAAAAAAATTTGGATTAGCCTCCCTTTTTTTTTTACATTTACAAAGTTTAAGTGTAAAATGTTCGTGCCAATCAATTCGCTAATTGGGTGTCGGGTAGTTGATATTGGACGATTGCGATTGTCGCGTGAAGTTTTTTCCCTATAGGATGTGGATGTTTTAGGCGAACGACGTTTTGTGGTTGTCGACAGCAAGACCTGTTATGTTCACGCTTGATTTCCCGAATGTAACCAAGAAGCAGAAGACCAGTCATTACACCCATTACAGGCAGCGGTCGCCATGACACCGCAACACCTTTGGGTCCCAAAGGAAGGAAGAAAAGAAGCCGGAAAAAAGGGAAGATGCAAAGGTACTATGTTTTAGTTATTCTTCGGCCGAACAACTGGCCAGACGTTTAATCAAAAAGTTCTCGTGAAAGAAAACGAGTTAGAAGCATGACTAGTTCTATGAACAAAAAGCAGCTTTCCTGCTTGGTGGCTGGCCTATGCTGCACCACTGCTCTTATTGCTTTCTGCATTTGGGCCGGTATTGGCGGTTTCTTTGAAAGGTTTAGCCATCCCGCCGAAAAATTGAATCGCTCTGAAAAAAATGTAAGTTCTAGTCGTGTTTATGTTATTATCATTTCGCTATTCATACAATTATTTCGATGTTCAGGTGACGGAGCCGGTGATGTCAATCAAAGATAGAAGAGGATTCATCTTTAGTCGATCGTCCGATCATCCCGAAACTGTTCGAATTGTCGCCAGTGTTGCTACATCGAAACCGGTCCCTATCATACACACCAATTCGTCATCGCCGCGAGTTCCATTAGCTAAAATTCAGCGTTCGGAAACGATGGCCACGTTAGCAAATGAAGGATCCAGTCAATTGTTTCAACGGCAACAATTCAGTCCGACTCCAAAGTCCTTTTTTGATCTACCCGATTCAAGAATTTGGGGTCCTGCCTTGGTTCAGCAGAGCCGATCTAATAGCGACGCTGAACGATCTGAACGTTTTTACCAACCAATGGATGGCACCATCAGAAATTGGGATCATGATTCGTTTAACATGAGCAAGCTTCTCAATACGGTGAGCCAAATATTTGGGGTCGACTTGGAAGAAGAAGATCCACACGTGAACGCCAACAGGGATGCTGTTAGCGCAGATCGCTCTTCCTGGGTGACGTTGAGTTATTTGAGCCTCAGCATCTTCCTTCTTCGTCAAATGGATCGTATCCTAAAATTGCAATCTGAACCATCAGATCCTCTCCTGATGGAGGAGCGTGGCCGGAGCATGAACAGCGCTCTGGAACCTTGGACATACAATAGTCTTAACTTGCTTTTCACCGAGCCTAATAACAATACGGACATCGAAGGTGTTATCAACAATGTTGGCGATGAAGATTCGGCTGATGATTACATATGGGCTGCTCATAATATTCTTAGAGCATCCAAGGACTTAAGCGGAGAAGGCTTAGACTGCATCTGGTCTGCGTATTGCACGGAAATCGACAACAGGGCTTCCCTGGATGGTATTTACATTTTCAAACGAGATGGAAATTATAATTTTTTTAATTACCAACAAGCCATAAAATGTGGGAATTTATTTGCAGGTGTTACGGGAGCGTTAGCCAGGATGAATGCAGTCGTTCTGAAAATGGTGACCGGCTGGCTGAGTCCATCGACCGCCGTGATCAAATTGATTCGCTCTCCATTTGACTGGAATGGAATTGATTGCAACAAATTATTTCCAAGGTAAAAATGCCTTATTAACACAAATGTTTACTCCAATTTGACATCTCTCTTTCGCTTCAAATGGTAGGTGTAAGCCAGAAGAGGCTGTAAATTACTTGGTCCGGCTAGCGACCACTACAAGTTCCAATTAAAAAGGGATATTATAACGGTTAAAGGTAATGGGTTTCGCATAAACACACGAGCCAAGTTAACGTTTTATTTGAATTTTTTTTTTTTAACTTGTCGGTGTACGGGTTGGTGTTTTGTACCATTCTAATAAATCCTGATTATTAAGTACCCATGGGTTTTTGGTGAGTCGTAGCTGCGTGGAATGAGGAAAAACACATTTTAATTACCGACGCTTACCCGTTTATAATAACCTCGTGTAAACCACAAACGGAAATAGCCGATACGGTGAATGTGCAACGTACCGTAAAAATGTTACTCGGAAAACACACGGGAAAATTTGTAACACTTTTCCGCTCGAACGGTTTTAACAAACGTTATAGTCGTCAAATTACTGAGAGCGTATCTTTATGGTTTTCAATAACAGCTTTGTTCGCTAATCAGTAGAGGTATTTGGCTTCAGCAAGATCGAAAGTATACATGTCAGTTATTGCTAAAACAATTAACACTTGCCAAGCGACTGAGCTGGAAGAGGTAAATGCCCACCTGTTACGACGACCAAATGGAGTCTTATAACCAAAATTCTAGACAGAGGTGTCCTCGTTAACCATTACGTGCTTGCAAAATATTCCTGTCGACACCACACAGTTCATCGATATCCGATTTGTATTGACTTCGGGGATTACATTTGCATACAGGTGGTAGAATTTGAACATAATATCAGAATTCAATGACATCCGAGCTATTCTCTTAAGATATCCAATTCGAATCGACTGTTTTGCAAGCGTTTCTATCATCCCATTGAGATGTTAATTCCTGGTAAGATTGAAATTCCCAATCTTGCTGTTCGTGTAACTGTTGGCATAAGTCACAGAAACCGTGACGCGACATGTCACTGACGCTAAATTCTACGTCATAGTACTCTTTCCACCAGAAATAGTCGTTATAAAGAGTGTCGTTGGCGTCCAGTAATTTGAGATAAGCTGCCAATTCTTTAGGTTTGAAAGTTCGGGTGTCAATGTAGGAATGGGGTGGTGCTTGTTTAGTGTAATCTGCTCCACCGTACACTACAGGAACGATGTCGTGCCCCATTATCTTGAAAAACTTTTCTGTGACATAGTCTGTACATAGAGAATTCTCAAAAGATAAATAGAATTTATAAGTAGATTCGAGCATGTCATAACACTGCGGATCGGAATGATGTAAAATGTCACGAGCACAAGAGAAGTTACCACATTGGCCATACGTGTCGACATCAATGTATTTGCTAAGCTCTTTGACGTACTTCTCTCGTTGGCCGTGTGTATTACAATGAGAAACCATCCAGGCTGCTGTTTTGGTTTTATTTCGCCACGATTTTGGTGACATTCTATTGCGGAATATTTCTCTTTTACGGTTAGTGTCTTCTGCTGTACGAGGAGCTGTCTTTTTCGGAATGATCCGGCCGTAGAGCAAAGGAATATCGGCATCAGTTCTGTATGTCATGGTCCAATTGAAAAAGTGTGCCAGTTGGGTCATGTTGTAATAAGGCTTCAGGGCTGGAGGAGATTCCTGAGTGAAAAACACGAGACGCTGCCTTTTGCTGCGCTTGCTTCCGAATTCAGGCATCTTCAATTGATCAGGAGCCGTGAATTCGTCGTTGAAAACTACGATAATCGCGTCGTAGTAGGATAGGGGTCGTAACGATGGATTGTCGGTGATTTGGCACCGAGTGTAGGTACAATTATGGTTGATGAAGCTATTGTTGCCCATACCGAAGACTCGTATCTCTTTTCGGTTAGATCCGTTCCATACCAGGATGGTTTTAATTTCATTTTGTTGATGAGGATGAATATACTGATCCACTTTTCTCGACAAAACTCGGAATGGAAAATTGAACAGTACCAAAACAACTAGTGTTGTGAACAAAAAAATAAGTTTATATGCTGAAATTGTTTTCTTCACAAAGAACCACATTGGCTTACCGTTCACCTGCGACAAACTATGGCACACTCCCTTAGCCTGCCCGGTAAGGACTAAACAGTGAAATTTTCTAGTGCATGTAGCCGCAGAATGGCTAAAGGTGCACGTGTGTCAACAAGCTCCTCCCTCGTGTTTAATACCACAACAGGTTGATTCACGCCATTGTAGCGTAAAGAAGTCATTGCTCCCTGTTTTCATTAATCGTCATGTACAGAACTGCTAAACTTCCGAACATCTCGTTCTTCATGACACCATGTGCTAGACTGTCTGCCATCTGCCTTTCTTTGGTGCCGAAATGGCTTTCTCTAATACTTGCCATATGGTTCCTTCTGTGTCCGAGATTTCATTTGGTTATTCAAGGCCTAAAAAAATCAAGTAAAAACTTACAGCACTCTCAAATAAATGGTGAAATTATTTAAAATTATTTAAAAATATTGTATAAAAATAATTATTGGTGATTTGGATTTAATAAAAAATTTTAACCGCCTTTGTAGTTTGTGCATCTGAATCTTAAAATGGCATTGTTGCATTGCTCGTGGACAATGTCACTGGCGGAACCTTTGCGAAAAACCGCCAAAATTATTAACAGAACGAAAGGAGCTACAGGAGGTGTAGGAGGAGGCAAAATGTGTTCAATTTCATAGCAAATGTAAGTTATGTGTCTTTGTTGATTTAATTTTTCCCATTAAGTAATGTCTACATTAATAACGTTCGAATATTACCCTAAACTCAATTCACTTTCTAACAAGTTGTATTTTGTTCGAATACGGTAATGAGTATTGTAGGTATCCAGTTGAATCGCTATCAAAGTCAGTGCACACATAATTTAGAAGCAACATCAATTAATATAAGATTTCTTGTTGCTTGCAGATGTGACAATATTACTGGTTGATGGGTGGAAAGGCTATGAAGCAAAATATGATTATCGAGTCTACCATCATGATGTAAGTATTCATCCATATTTTAACATAATATAGCTGTTAGATATTAACAGCTCTTTAATGATTGTAAACAGATGCTGTTGATATTTATCTGTCTTTCAATTCTACTCAAAACTCATCGGGAGTTAGGAGAATTGTGACGGCTACTAACTAGGTAAATACTATGTAACAATCATCTTTGTTTAGCAGTATGTATTGGTTGCATCACGATTTTGCCATGCTGTATTATGCAAGAGAGCATAAGCATTTCTGTACTGGTTTAAACAGTTAGGGTCCTGACCAACAGAGGCTTATACTTTGGCAAAATTGCTAAAACCTACATTGTGAGTTCTAAGGTGTTAAATGCCGCTGAGATGTACCGTGATGGCATGAAACTGCCGTTTTTAAAATGTTAGCGGTGAATAGAGAACTGAAATTTTAAGAGAATCGGATTGTAAATTTTCTTTTAATTCATGTTAGATGAATCAAAAAGCAGAGGTATCTAATATATTTATACTTGTTATTTTCAGTGTAGGTGGTTACAGTCATCGACTCCTTCAAGTAACTCATTCTGAACAACCAATTTTGTTCTTGTACCGTAAAATTGTTGCCAAAATTGACGTGGAATCTGCAGTTATTCCTGAAGCACGGATATCTGGGTAAGTGCAGAAGTTTTCTTTTTACATTCGTGTGTTACCAATGCGCCTAGTTCTTCTTTGGAACAACGGGGATTTTTTTTTTACCTTGTCAGAAGTATTCCGAATCCAACTACCTCTTTCTTGTCATTTCCCATCTTAACTCTTTATTAGTTAACTTTAAACTATACCAAGGATGGCGGTCATCTTTAAGTGTATTTCCATAACGCAGGTTCACAAAGGATTTCTTCCTAGTTACAAAAGTGACTGGGAAAGGTCTTCTTCTATCAGCCAACCAGTAAAATAAGTGTAGTCATTAGCTAAATATACTCGCGATGACAGAAGTCGAATTTGAAGCCAGATTTGGTCACCCTTGTTCAATGATACCGTCGACTGGAGGGAAAACGGGCAGTCATGGTGATTGACACTGTCGATGTTAGCGTCTTCGACGTAACTCGCGCCAATCAGAGTACCATTCAAATAAAGGCCTACTGAGAATTCGAGTAAAGTTGAGGACGCGGGGAAGGCCGCCACTGCGGAAAAGGAGAAGAAATAAATTCCCGTTCGGGGTGCCGTGAATTTTCCAGTAGCTGCGTTCATTCCTCCTCCCACGTTCACTCTTGCAGATTCGTACGTAATCGACACGTTCGCAGTTGGCAGATGACTATTTCTATTTACATAGAAATAGACTGGGGCCGTTTTTACATCAACGTAACCGATCCATTTCTGGAAACCTAACACGAGACCGTAAAAGTACATGCAATTAAATATTTTTGTCATTTTCATCAAATTAAAATGGATTACTTGTTTCGAAGGATTGTTTTGAGAAATCGCAGAAAACAGTTTCAACGAATTTCGATCCCATAATGGAATACAGCCCGCTTGAAGTGTGTCCATTAACTCTCAAGTCTAAACATGAAGTTGGTAATCGAGTTCCCTGTCTCAGATCGGCATCGGCGTTTCGAACTAATGCGCTGTTGGTTTCAGAATTCTCTGAAACAGGCAGGTTGTTGGTTGACTCTTGATTTTTCATCGACGTAATCAGCGATTCTTGCCGTTGAACTTGGACTTCTAGTTCAGTTATCTTTGCTTCAAGTAGCGCAAGTTTTGCTGCCAAAGGTTTCGTTATTTTGTTCTAACAGGTAGAGAAAAATTACACTACGGTTCAGACTAAAAGATAATAGAAAAACTTACTATTTGCTGCACTAGAACTTCGTAAGTTTCTTTTGATTTAGCGTCCTAAAAATTGGGAATAAAGAATGCGTTTAAATTTGAGTTCATAAAAAGTTTTTAAACAAATCTTACATCGAACTCTTTAGGTAGTTTTTCTCCCAAAGTAAAAGTGGCAAAGGTCTGCCAGGTCATCAATAAGACAACGAAACGGAATGCTGAGAAGCGAGCCATTTTCAAAATCGTGGATAGTATGAGTTTATTTTCGTTGTAGACTCGCAATTTATACCGTACCAAAGAAAGGACCAGCATTAGTTGTGTTACGTTTCCTTTCAAATTCATTGTTAATGATCGGTCCCCAGTTGTTGCGGTCGTTCCACACTTGTTGTGCCACCTCTACTTCCTTCACAGCTTTGATAAACACAGTTCTTTGTCAACATGCCCAGTGGTTTTAGTATTTTCACAGTTGGACGTTTTCATGAAAGCAAACTTTTCCTATTTCAACCATGAATGCAAATGGTGGAAGCTTCGAATGTCCTTTGGACGACATTGAAATTGTTTAGCACGCACCCGGGTTTATGGTTTCGTTTTGTTTTGCCAGCTGTTATCGTGCGCCATACTCTCGAATTTTCCTCCAAAAAAGTAAATAACATCCGAAAGCCTAGCGTGAAGTAAAAATCAATTAAAGGCAAATGCAATAATCAGTTTCTTTTTATTCGTTCCCAATACTTGACACTGTCGCTCAGTCGTACCCAAACTATAGCGCAATTTTTAATCATTTAATAATGACGTCTTGCTGTAATAACAAACCAGTAAAATGGGTCAAACGGGTTCCATCGTCGTATAAATAAACCGGATTACGTTCTTCGATCTGCACCCAAACCGTGTCTCCCTCTTGCAGATAAAGCGTCGACTGTAGAGCGAAAGTACTATAGCCTGGACTCTCTGACAAATGTACTTCCGCTCTTCCGATTCGATTGTTGTTCATCGTTAGCGATATGCGCATGTAGCCGTTATAAGAATAACTCATATAACCGACTCCGGATAGGGAAAAGAAGTATGTTCCAGTTACAGGGGCTATAAAAATTCCTGTTTCTCCGTTCATGGCACCTCCGATATTGAGCGGTGTTACTTGGAAGATTATAGGTGTGAGTACTTCTTTGAATATGTCGTTTGTCTGAACGTAAAAGTAGACAGGCGTTGATTGAACATCGATTTTACCTATCGATGTCTGAAATCCTGAATCGTTTCGATTGTTATGATTTGAAAAGATGTTTCAATTGAACGAGTGATTTGTTTGTACCCTGTTCTTCTTGAAGTTTTCTGAAATCACAGTAAACGCTTTCGACAGAATTTGTTCCTTTAACCAAGTAGAATCCGCTTAACGTGTGTCCTAATATCCGTAGATCTGCGCAGGATGTCGGCTTTCCATCAACTACTTTCTTTCCAGTACACTCGAATCTGCCCAGCGTGTGTTGGCCAGACCCGGCGTGGGTACGACCAAAGTTAAGTCGTTTAATGGGCAAAATATTCTTGTCGCTGATGATGCCTTCAAAACAAAAAATAACTGCATTTAATATACAAATCCTTGAACGTGGAGATTATTTTAGAAACCCACCCTCATCGGTACGTACATCTGCAATACCAGAATCGCAATTGCATTTCTTGTTTGCTTCGATGCAACTGCCGGTGATACCACAATCGCATGTGTGGGTAGTAGTGGCTTTTCCCGACCAAAAATATTGTTTGTTATCGTATCGGTCATCCCACCAAGACACTTGTACCCCTTCGTATTCAAATGGCGCTTCGATGCAATCGTACTGTTAGAAATCAGGCAAATTGAGCAACTTGGATCTTTCTTTGACCTAACTGTTGGTGGGATTTTACTTTGAAATATTGATGACATTCCTTGGATAGTTCTGCCAAAGTTGCCATTTGCTTGTCACTTGCTGAATAGTGGATGTCTCTTTTGTAACATCCGGGATCCAGACAGTTTTCTGCTTCGATATTCGTTTCACTGTCGTGTATAACGGCTGTCGTTACAGCATAATCTAATTTTTAATAACCACAGGCATTAATTTTTTCAATTTAAAATTTTCAATATCTGTTGTCGCACCTGTTGTCATGTCACAGTAAACTTGAAATGGTTCTTCGGACTCTCCATTCAAATCTTGGCCATCGGGATCGATGATATAGAAGCCAGAACTTTGAGAGTTATCGTAATCGTAAATTTCTTGGCACGTTCGAGAGTATATTTGGCTTTCGTTATTGTCAATTTCGGTTGGATCAGTTGCCATTCTGGAACTGGGATTGTCCATCCTTAAGGAGGCAATAAGGGATTCTTGTTGTGCAACTTTGGTCTCCAGCTGAAATACCTTTGTTTCCAACTGAGTGACCCTGGATTCGAAACTTTTTTTCAGCTCACCCTTTAAAGCATTAAAAATATTGTGGTCATTTACAATTAAACGAAAGCTTTTGAAAAGAAAAGGAAAATAACTTGCGTAATTCTCAGTCAATTGTTGCACTTTTTCTTCTATGGAAATGCTGGTGGCCAAACAAAACACACAAGCTAAGACCAGCACACGTAACTGAGTTCCAGAATAGCTTGTCATTTTCAGTTTTCACTGCGTACAAAAAAAAGTTGCACAAATACTTTGGAACCCAGATTTTCAAGTGAAACTCTTATTCATAAACAATGAAACTCAATCTTTAAGTTTGTTGCTGATGAAATAAGAAAATGGCTTCTTGAGAGAATGAAAATCTAACATGGATTGTTCTTGGGGGGAGGGAGACTTTTGAATTGTTTGCAAACTTAAAGCATTGAGAATTTTGTGGAGATAAAAAGCTATCATGGATGCTCAATTGGGTGGCATATTATCTGCTATGGCGTGAGGAAATCGTGTCTTATCGGGTGCTAGTCAAAGATCTTTAAAAAAATTGCCTTTTGTTTGCCTTTTATCGATTAAACTTCTATCGAAAGTCAAAATGTGCTGTCGCGTCCGTTATGTTTTGTCGTGTTCGCGTCAGATAAATAAAGATTAAGTCTAATGTCGAAGTATAGCGCATTTTGGCTGCCAGGTTATTCCCCCCACACCCCTCCTTTTTCCCATAGAATATGTATTTTTTTTTTTTTTTTACATCGTTTTGTTTCGATAGTTGTTAGTACGCGGGTAGTGAATGCAACTTTTCTCAGCCATATCGATTTGAAATGGCGTCCTTCTGGGACTAGAGCAATGGTTGATCCATTTCTACTTTTGAAAACTAGTTTTAAAAATGGTAAGAGTCAGATGAAACCCAACATTGAAATACTTGACACCTGGAATTGATTTTCTGCCTTCAACGTCAGCATGGGTCTGAACGTTGACTGATTTCTTGTGTTAATTGCCTTGGCGGCATAGTTTGATCCTTCGCACTTTGATGGCATTTTAACCAATCATGTTTTCTTGAAACCCGTTCATTTTGTTCATATCGCATTTGATATATTTTTTTTAAACTTCTCTTTTGAGTCACTCGGCTCAAAGTAGATCTTTAAAAATCGTTAAAAGAAACCGTGAAACTATTTAATCGGTTACCTTTAACTGGACTTAATGAACACCTCAATCATCTTCAACGTCCAGGCGTCTGTTTCCGGGAAATGCGTTGTTGATTCTAACCGAAACTAACATTCGAACCAGTTTTGAGACTCTTTTTAATCGTTTGCTTTGAAAATAGTATTTAAACAGTTCTTGCTGTTTATTTTTTTTAATTTGCATCTAATCGGGTGATCGAACAAGTTGAAACTTGAAAGGAAGCGCTTTATTACGGAAAGGTTAGAGGGAACGTAACGGGCTTGATTTGCAACGTTATTTCATAATGCGATGCATCGAGGTGTCATAACTTTTGAACTAATGAAATTGAAAAGATCCATTGCGCAGATTTTCTTAATGTACATTCAGAATCTCTTTGCGTTATCCGCTAGATAAAACTTTGGGTGTTCCGTTTTGTTTTTATCGTACTGGGAATAACCGTTTAACATGTTTCTTTTGTTAATGCAACTTCAAAAACGTTGAATATTCTGAAATGTGTTGTTCTGGATGCCAATCGAGAGAATGCGTGCATCTTGTTTTTAGGCTACTTTGTAATGCAGAATTCGTTCCCGGAACGTCCGGCGTGTTGTGTAGGCATCCCAGCATAGTCCCGTGTCAAAGTCCGATCAAAAGCAGCACCGCATCCAAAATAATGCACGGAATTCTATATGGAAAAGTCACTTGTATTGGTGGATTTTTTCCTTTGGGTTGTTCCCTGCGTTATCACAGTTGAAACAAAGCTAGAAGAATTTCATGTTTTAAACAAATGACTAGCGATAGTTCCAACCAGCCCGGGTCCACACTAAAAGCTTCCAGGAATCGGCAAAAGGTCTAGCTAGATTTTCCGTTAATTTTTACATCTCGCCTTATCGAAAACATGGCCGTAACTTGTTTTACGGCTATCGCTTGTCGCCACTAGACGCCGTCTGAAAGTGTTGCATTTTGGAGGTCACCAAACGTAATTTCTGTTTGTTTGTTTTACCGTGTTAAAAAAAGAAAACCCGGTTTCTCTGCACGTAGAATTCATTTCTCCTTGTACGCACTTGTTTGTTTTGAAACGCCTCAACTATCCATACGGCCTGCAATTTAAAAAAAAACTTTATTGTGTAGAATTGGCTTCATGTGATCTACATTTTCTTGTTTTTTTTTCTTTCTTATTCGTTGTAGATGTTCCAAGTTAATTGTGTAATGGTAACGGTGACTTCGAATTGAGACACAAAAAGGTGTGGTATGTTGATTGTGTCAGGTGGGCAAACAAGGGAAATAGTTTTACTAAAACAGGATTGCCTAGTGCTTAGTATGATCACCTTGGCGTTGCATTATGGACCACTTGTCGAGTTATTTTATTCGAAAAAAAATGAACGAATTAGTTTTTGCTAACTTAATTTTATTCCAATCAACCAATTTCCTTTTCACTATTAAATAATACGTGAAACAAATAAAATGTTAAATAGAGCAATAAATGCATTTGAAGTAAAGCGGCAGCTCCGTCCCCAGGATGTAAACCCTACATGTCCCTTGATCATCTCTGCTCATTTAGATTTTTGATCTAATGTCGATGAAATCCTTCCTGGTGGCTGTAGCGTAAAAAAGATACAATTAGCTTCTTATTTCCTTAAACTTTTTACGTATTTAATCGAATTACCGTCCAATTTAACTGTCAAATCTACTATGCCGTTGGTCATTTCCTGGCGCACGCGATCGAATTTGCTGTTGGTGTTTGCCAATTCGGCGTTGACATCTTCCAGTTTGGTCTTGGTGTCGATAAAATCCTTCTTGCTTGCTGTAAAATTCAAATTCGCTTATTGTGTTTCACGTATTATCGAATGGTGTTTCAAAGACTTTGAATATATACCGTCCAACTTTGCAGCCAAATCCATTTTGGTATTGGTGACTTCCATTCGGACGCCTTCAAGTTTAGCGTGAGTGGTGGTCAGCTCCATTTTGAGTGCCTCTATCTTGGTCTTGGTGTCAATCAGATCTTTCTTGGTTGCTGAATTGTGGTCGTAGATGTATCGTTAGTTTAACTGTAATTCCATTTCAACTGGCAAACACCGTTTTACCGTCCAATTTCGAGTTAAAATCTGGCTTGTTGTTGACCATTTCTGTGATTACGTTGTCAAGTTTGGCGTTGGTGTTCGTCAGCTCAACTTTCATGCCTTCGAGGGCCGTTTTGGTATCGATCAATTCTTTCTTGGTAGCTAATGGAAATTTCAAGTAAAAATTGCATCCATTTTCGGCAAACTTTAATCTATTGAAATGCTTACTATCGAGTTTTTCTTTCAAATCCGGCTTTGTGTTCATAATCTCGGTTTTGGCGCGATCGAGTTTAATGTTGGTGTTAACGATTTCGCCGCTTAGGTAGTCCAGTTTGGATCTGGTGTCAATCAAGTCCTTCTTGTTTGCTACCAATGGCCGTAAAATATGTTTCAGTTAGTTTTCATTTTGAATCGATTTTAAAAGCTATTTTTATTTAACGGCGAAAGGGGGTAAAGAAAAACAAAGTTTTACCGTCAAATTGTTTGGCAAAGTCCGCTCTCATGTTGCCCAATTCCCCTTTGAAATCTTCCATTTTGGTTGTGGAAACAGTTTTCATGACGTTCGTTTCGGCTTTGGAGGCAAAGTTTTGCATGTTTTTTTCCAAACGACTTGTACTCGATTCCAATTGCGCCAAAGTGTCTGCAAATATTACGAGCATTTAACCTCCATTTTTTCAAAAATTTGATCACCAATTAAAGCCTACCTCTCAGTCTCCTGTTTAAACCTTCGACCGTTTCTTCTAGTGTTTCGATTCTTGATGATAGTCTTCGGAAATTCAGAGTTTGACCTACGTTGCTTACCATCAATGATTCGGATTCACGATCGGGGAACGGCAACCAATCGCTTCTACCGTCGCTCGATTGCTGTGCGACCGATCGGGACGGGTAGAGCGGGAGTCTTGCATGGTTCAAATAATACCAACTGGGTGCTAATTGAGCAGAGACGGCACATGCCGTTGCGAGGACTAAGATGCAAAGCTAAACAAACGGGAAATGCTTAGGAAATTCGAAATGTGAACGTCAAGTCAAATCAAACTTACCGAAATCTTCATGTTGACTACAACGGCTGGGCTTTGCAAAGCAAATCGAATTTCAACGTCGAGCGGAACAGTGACGACGATGCACAGGAGAACCCCGGTTTATATAAGAGGAAGGCAGACGCATAATCGAAAAAAAACCGGTTCATTTTTAAACATCACAAAATGTCTTATTGTTTTGTTTGTTTTTTTCTCATTCTTTTCCGACCGAGAATTCCTTCATATCTTGATACATCGTTCCATCGGGAATAACTTGTGCCCTCATTTGCTAGCGCCGAGAAGGTAAATCAGAAGTACTAATCTATCGTACTTTGCATTCGATACATTTTTTCAACATGGAGAGCCATTCAAGATTGGGGAGAGCGTTGTCCTTCGATGACCGTCAACATGCCCGATAACTTGTTTTTTAAAAAAAGGAAACATCCACTTGACGAGTGAGATTCATCCCGTTATTTAATAAAATACTATCTCTCCTAATTTCAAGTATAGCAATTAAAGTTGTTTCCCTTTGTTTGATTGTCATCAGGTTTTTTTTAAAGGTGCGTTTGCAAATTCGTTGGACATTAAAATATAGGGCATTAAGACTGTGAGGCCCGTTGTGTTTCCACATGGTTTGCATAGGTGTATGGCGACTTTTGTTTGTTTATTTGTCGTGATTCGTGGTGCGCGCCATCCCGTTGAATTGGGAAACACAACTTGTTTTCTTGACGTGTTTCTTTTTTTTTTTTTTTTTAACTTATTAGTCAAATGCTGTTCTGCCAATGAGCTCGATTACCATTCGCTGATTTATTTTGGTGCTTCCGTCAGGAACTCGCGTGTCACTTCTGCACAGAAATTGACTTTCAAACTATTTTTGCTTGTCAGTTTCTAAGCTGGAAAACTTTGGAACTCGTATTTTCTTAAATTTATTTTGTTTAAATAATTTGCTTCTTGTCTGTGTGCCACTTAACTGGGCAATCAGCAACCTTTGTTTTCGTGCGTTCAGCAGTCCTATTTAAACTTAGTGGTGGGAACAGATTCAGTTGGACTTTGGAAGAGATAAACGTCAGATTGCACCCGGCTGAATCAAATAATGGATTCTGTTCATTCATTTGCATTGGAAAGGTTCTTTTTTAATGAAGAAAATTCAAACACTAGACCGGCTTTGCGGGTTAAATAACATGTTTTCCTTGCGCCAAATTAGCTTCAATTCTGCCGATAACAAAAGAATCGTCCACGAGAAAAAACTAACGATCGTTTCGATATGAAAAAAACCCTGCGGAATACGGCGGCCGTATTGAATAAACAAGCCGACAGGCATCGCCAAGCGTCCTACCACGAAACGATGTTATTCTTTAGCGATTTCCTAAAATATTTTACTTCTTTTTTTGTTGTTGTAATTTTTCTTTTATGTTATCAAACAAACAACTGATCATTTTGGGTATTTGAAATGTGTGGCATTTGAGACGCGCTGAACTGCCGGAATAAATTATAGAAAATGTTGGCACAGGAATAGTGGGAATGCGTTGACAGTGCAACGGGATTTTGATTCAAAGAATATTTTAGCGTCGATGATGGCGACCGTGTTGCCGATTGCTTTTAATTAGTAAAATTGGCACATGTTTGATAATCGTCCTGCAGAACGGGCTTGTTTTAATTCCTAGCAATTTGCATGTAAAATTAACTGCAAAAGGCTAACGAACTTCAACTTACCATTAGCCTTCCAAAATGTTACCCCGAAATTTTAACTACTTTTGAGAAGGAAAAAAATAAAGAATTTACATTATTTAGAACTTGTTTTATGCATAGCTAATAGTATCCGCGGTATTCAAATGGAGAGGAATGAAAAAAACAAGTTATCGTCCGTGTAGCATGGTGAATTTTGATTTACAATTTTATTGATAACACTTGTGACGTTCGATTTTTCAAGGTTGAACTTTAATCAATTTGCTGGCAATTAAAATTTTTTTATTTCTTTTCTTATTGAAGGACATCGATTGATTAGACAACTGGTCCTCAGCCTTTCATTATCGAATTCTTTTTAAACAAGCTTTTCTTTTTATGAATTTTAATTCTTTTATGTATGAAGCATTGTTTATAATTAATTATTATCATTATTTTAATAATTAATTATTCCTTCAAGTTTCTCAAGGGAAAAAGGACCGGTTGTTTGTAACCATTTAGATATGATATAATATAATATGCACGTGAAACTAGAACAGGAGTATACACTATTTGCAAATCACCATATATGCAACTAAAATATATACTATATTATTAGCGAACGTATTCAAAACTGTTCTATAACAACTCTAACATAACTGTGGTAAATCACTGGATGTGAATATTAATGTGGCTGAACCAGGATACAACAAAATTGTTGTCAATTAGAGAACGTAAGGTTTGACGTTACGTACCGTTAAATACGCTAATAACTAAGTTAAACGTATTTAACGCGTTGTGAAAAGCACGTTAACGCGTACACGTTATTTTACGTTACGTTAAAAAAAAAAATAAAAAAACAGGTCATATAAAATTTTTTGAATAGTCTTTTTGAAAAACTACAGGACAAATTGCGGGCTCCCAAGTCAGATCAGATTTCATTTCATATGAATCGAGTTCCTAATCACAGGACAACCTTTGCATGCTTTGAATAAATCAAAATAAAACACAAAAAAAAAAAGAAGCGTTTTCAACTTTTCAATAGGCTGGCAGAATGGGTAAGCCCATTGGTTAGGTTCAACCACAGGAATTAAAAAGCAACACTGTTTTTTCTGCAAAAACGTCAAAATTTAACGCCTGAAAATAAATACGTTTACGTTATCCGTTAAGTTAACGGACCCAAAGGTACGTTAAATGTTTTACGTTATCCGTTAAGTTAAACGTAACATCACTATCAATTAGCGACGGTCTATATTGATAAAAAAATTCATATAATAGTAATTGCCTATATGTTCATTGTTTAGATTATGATTTGTTTTGCAATTATTATATTTGATCATGTAAGGTTATATACGACAATATTTTGACAATAATAATTGTTGAATAATGCAATAAATATTGGTTTGTAATATTTTGAATTTATCGACCAGGTGTCCTTTTAACGGATAGATCGTCTGCGAATTTACGGAATTACCCGGCTGACTCCACGCCTTAAAATCGCCTGCATTCCTCGAAGAATTTTCAGCTACAGGTATGCAACCAAAAAATTATATTAACAGGAAATGGTCAGCTAGTAATCTGAAATTGTCAAACAAGAAGTTGATTGGCTTACAACAACGAATTTACGATAGAGAAAGAAGGATAAATCCCGAAAGAATCAGGCCTGAAATTATTACGCTAAAATCCATTTCGAGAACAAGCGATAACATTTTTTTTTTTTTTTTTTTTTTTTTTTTTTTTTTTTTTTTTTTTTTTTTTTTTTTTTTTTTTTTTTTTTTAAAAAAAATTTTTTTAATTTTTTTAAAAAAAAAAATCCACCCAAATAAATTTTTGAAAAATTAACCTACCATGCAAACAAAGCGTCCAACGATGGTGTTAGGAATATTAATATAGGTGCAGTAGAAGATCTTAGCATGAATGAGTTGACATTAGCGTTGGCTACCGCCTTAAATACTCGATGACACGTGTCACATCCTGGCTTTCCCGGAAGAAAAGCGTAAGGTAGAGGAACCTAATCCTGAAGGTCGATAGGTTGAAGGACAAATTTTCATTTCCAAGTGAGCTCGGGGATATGGCCATTCCCCCTCGATAGACCCGATGTCTTGCAGTGACCTAGAAAAGGTGAAAATCCTCGGGCAATTCACACAAAAAAAGGTGGGTGATGAAAACCACGTTTTGCATTTTCAAGCTCAGTAGCTCAGTAGCTCTGCACGTCGTGCAGAAGTGTAGATCGGCTGTTGTAGTGATTCACTTTAGTACATGGATTTAGTCTTCTTTTACAAGATAGATGTGATTCACTATTTGTAGGTTCACCTATCACGCACTAAAAACGCACCGTATCAGCACCTAATTTTGCCTCTGCACTGGCTTAGTTTAGTTGCGCATGCCAAACCTTGTTTTTCTGGGTAGTAATGGAAGTCTAGATAGAATAGAACAACGTTGTTTAAGTTAAGGATAAGCTAATCTAAGTTCAAGTTAAGACAGAAATGGTTACTTTAAAGTAAAGCGTAATCTGACTCGCTCGTTATTTTGGCACAGCACTATTTCTGCCATTTCGTCTTAACTGTTTTATGCGATATTTACCTGTAGTCTTTGCTCGCAAACTATTTCATGCAATTGTATGTTGTCAGCACTTTACACAATTTGCCAATACCCCATCAATCCCCAAAACCTTCCGACTAACGAACTAACGAATTCATTTTTGTTTTCAGGATGGTTCCAATTAATTGTAATTGTAGTTTGTTACATAATGATCTATTCAAATTATTCTAACACAATTTTATTTTTCGTGTCCTTTCATCTCATTGAGGAGGCAGCCAAAGACGATTTTGTACATCGTGGATTAAGGCCGAAGTAATTAGATTAACCCAAAGGGTTTACCAGGTATTCCTCTTACAAATTTAATTGTCTTAAAATTTCTTTTATTATTATGTTTTTAGGGATGCTACAGATTGCTGGACGTCGAGGATCAACTACTGGGTTACTAGATTTAGAATTAGAGGATTTTAGGTATTTTAAAATTTTTAATCTTAATCGAGGTTATTTTTTGTGTAGTGAGGTGGTTAGTTGTGCTTTTATGTACCAAGATTTGCCCACGACACTACCGAAGATGACCACTGGACAATGATGATCGTTGATAGGACCATAGCTCAAGATTGCCAGTATTGATTTTAAAATATTAAGTCTATAACCATGTTTGTTTTTGTTTTTGTATCTAAGAGGGTTACATCACTATCGAAGGGGACTACTAGATAATGAGAATCGTTGTCCATAATTTTCAAGTATTTAATTGAAAGTCATAAACTTTATACTGTAATTTTACTATTGATTTAAAAAAAATTATTTAGGAGGGGTTTCATTCACCACCGAAAAGGTTTATTCGACGACGAGGATAGTCGGCAGGACTGTAGCACAAGATTGCTAGGAATTAATTTTAAAAAGTTATTTGTATTCCATGTTTTTATTTATTTGTTTTTTTATTTGTTGTGTCTAGGAGGGTCCGCATCCCCATCGGGAAGACCTTTATTTGTTGTGTGTCTAGGAGGGTGTGTATCATTAAGGAAGAAGATTACTGGACGTCGAAGATCGCTGCCAGGATTGCCAGGTATTTATTTTAAAATCTTATGTAACTATCCATGTTTTTTTTTAAATGTAACTTAGATGGTCCTTCATCACCACTGAAGAGTATCATTTGGATAACGAGGATTGCTGTCAGAGCCTACAGAATTGTCGCCTAAAATTTTCTAGTATTTAATTGAAGGTCTTAAGCTTGCAAATATGATTTTGTTATTATTTCTTTTTTTCTTTGTGTATTTAGGAGGGTTCCCATCACGACCAAAAAGGGCTAGTGGACAATGCAGGTCGTCGCCAGAACTGTACCTCCAAGTTAACCAGATATTAACATTGAAATCTTAAGTATCAAACCTTGTTTTTTTGGTTTGCTTTGTTTTGTTTTGTTTTGTTTTTGTTTTTTTTTTTTTTTTTTTTTTTTAGGATATCATCACCGATCATCATCATCACCGAAGAGAACCACTGGACAATGAAGATTGTCAGCAGATCTGACAGGATTGTCGCCCAAAATAGTTATAAGTTAAATGAAAATATGTAAGCTTCAACTATGATTTTATTATTATTTTTTTTTATCTTTTTAGAAGGGCTTACATCAACACTGAAGAAGGCTATTTGGCAACGAGGATTGTCGCCAAGACCGTTGACCAGAAATGCCAAGTATTAATTTCTTAAATGTTAAGTGTTAAACTGTGTTATATTTAATTTTTTAATGTTTGTATAGGAGGACCTGTAACACCACTGGGAGGACTTTTGGACGTTGAATATTTTCGGTGGAGTTATCAAATTTATCGCTAAAGAATTTCAGGTGTTAACATTAAAATTTTAAATAGCTAGTCATGTTTTTTTTGTCTTTTGTTTTTTTTGTAAGAGGTACAAGAGCATCACAGAGTAAAGTATGTCCATTAGGAGGATGGGAAAACAGAATATGATACGGCTAAGTATTGCCAAATCGGCATTTGCTTACTTTATTCTATACTTTGATTTGTTGATATACAAGTGTTTCTAATTCCTTTTTCCCTACCATTATTTTCCTTCGAGCACTGGGTTATGGTTTCACCTTGCACGGAGCACATAAATTCACTACACCTTAACCCCGGGGTTCATCCAGTGTTTGCGTTAGATTTTATGCATAGGTTAGGGATGTTTGAAGTTTAGGTTATGTAGTCCAGCTACATTGGTATCATGCTTTATATTTACTATTAATAATTAATACTAATCTTATATAAATAATATTAATTACTTTCTAAAACAAAAATTGGTAACAAAATAAATTTATATTGTCTTTTCTTGCAGTTTTCACGTTGAATATGGATTATGTTGAAAATTTCTGATATAAAATTGGTTCATCAGTCTGCCAAGCACGTTGATCAGGACATTTATCAAGGAAATAAAGCTGAAGCTTATTGATAATCAGGACTGTTACTTGCAGAAAGGTGCATATGAATTAGGTCTTTGTTTACATTATTCTTCTTTACAGAAATAATATGAAATAAAATCATTTTGTGATTCATCATATGTGTGTGATACACACATTCTTATCCTGATGAAAAAGAAACAGGGTTAAGTCACTGAAATTACAGATATTCTCCGACAACTCCATGTCAAGACCAACAAGTTGATGGAAAAGCTAGAAAACTAGTTGTGGTAGGCTTTTCCTTTAGTTATCTTTGTCAATTTATCTTCATGGTCTAATGTCTTTAATTTACCTTAATTTTATCTTGAAACAAATGAAACTTATTCTTGCGTCAAGGACAATGAGACTTTCTACAAAGAAGAAAGGTGTCGACGAAATGAGCAAAAGCACAATCACTACCAAAAGTGCATGAAAAATGCTGGTTCTTTGTGTTATATGTTTGTCTTCTTTTTAACAGATTGACTAGAATAACAAAGCTATTGAATAAACTTATTATTTGGGGATTAACTATGTGGGAAGATGAAGGATTCCGCTAGGGATTATGAAATAATGAACAAAATATAACCTTAAATCAACCGCTGAGGAAAATTGTAGTTAGGCAAAATGAGACAAGTCCAATTTTCAAAAGTTGTTCAATGAGTGATGTCGGAAGAAATCCTGATATATGATCTTATAATTGGGGTTATTGCTTTCTTGCTGTTGCTTAAGTACAATATGCAAGAATATATTAGCGATCAGTTGATGAATATATATATTAGTGATCAGTTATTTTAACAATCAGTTGATGCCTGCAGGTATTATATACTTAATAACTAATTGTAAGCATTATCTTACATAAATTGGTCATTTAAGTTAGGCTTCTTCTAGCATCGTTATAAATCTGTTTTCACACTTTCTTTTAGGATCTAATGTGTACATATCGTTGGCAGATGTGTCGATATTAAATGAAATAGAACATCTACTGAAATTTTTGTTTCACGTGTTTTGTAACAGAAAGGCATCGTTTATTTATACTGAAACTATCCGAAGTAATTTTCGAATACATCAGTGTGAACAATTCCTTCAAAAACCGTGTAAAAATGGTGTGATGCAACTAGTCGTGTCTTGCAACGAATAGTTGATATTCTAAGTTTAATGCTTAAAATTGGAATCAACTGTTTGAGGTTAGTCCAATTATAATAATTGACCTCGTTTTTACGTGATACATCTAGTTTTATAGTTATAATTTAAACAGTGATTTCGCTTTAACCACTAGTGCCACGTAAAAACGATGTCAATTTTTAAGAGCCTCGTTAAATTGGGTTTTAAACCATGTATTTCTTAAATTTTAAGGTTAGAAAAAAATAAATTAAATAGGCGAAAAAGTCGGGCTTAATTAAAAACTGGAAAGAAGATATTCTTAAAAAAACTATTCTAAGTCCAGAAGTTGCTCTCAAAATTACAAGGATTACTAGTGAAAACATAATGCCGCTCATAGCTCATTGGTAGAGCATCGGATAAGTAAGATAAAAGCATGATAAAAGTTTGGTGTTCTAGTCCCAAGTGAGTGATAATGATGATATAAAGAAAAAAACAAAACTGTTACATATTTGTAATTTAATATTGCTAGTGTAAATGGATTATCTTAATTTGACAGGTAATAATTATACAACACTAATGGCGGAATGGTTGAGCATCGTCGTGATGCACACAGGGTTTGCAGATCGGATTCCTACTAGAGGTAGCTATTATTCGCATGTTGATTTTCTTCATCGAAATTACTTAGGAGGTCACCTGAATTCGAATACTAATTTATCACAGACCATACTATAATAATATTTACAAGTGTAAATATGTAGCCTTTAAATGACAAGGATGAGTAGAGAGTAAATAATCGAGACTCATGGCTCAATGGTTGAGCATCGGCGTAGTACACCGAAGGTTTGTGGATCGATTCCCACATGAGAAAAGTTACAAATTATAAACTATCTGCTGTATCGGCTTGCAAAATCGTAGGTGATGTGTTCAACTCCAGGACGAGTGTGAAGTTTGTGTATATAGTCATACCTTTGACTTTTAAAGAGAAATGAGAGTGGTTTATAAAACAATCGTCTCATCGGGAACTATTTCTTCTACAATTAAACAGATGTATGGAAAATCTGCTTTTCGAAGTAGATAGAAAGGTGCTGGGTACTTTTGAGAATCGAACCCAGGACCACACGATTATCAATCCAGTCTTCTAACGTTACGCCATGCCTGAACTATATCTGTTATAATCTACGTTTGAATGTATATCTAGGTATGGACTGCTTATAAGGTTATAAACGAATACATAGTTCTTACAAAACATTACAGATAGCTTAATGGTAAAGCACTAGCGTGGAAAGTAGAACATCTTGGGTTCGATTCCCAACTCATCAACTAGTGTAGTCATGTAAATAAAAACAAAATTCGAATAAATATAAAAAGTTTTTATTGTCCCTCCATCCACCCACAATTCCACCACTACATTTTACATTTCACAATACAATACATCACATATACAATACATACACAAATACACTTAACTAACCCGTTGGCTGCCACGCCACTACAACTACGTTATCTACATCGCCATCAGAGGGATCACGACCAAGGGGGACTTGTCCGAAGACAAGTCCGGGCTGACACGATGATGGAAGCCGTTACGGGAATGCACACCCCAGGCAACCATCAAAGCATCGACAAGGGGGAGTTCCTAATGGTGCATTGCCTCGACGATCGACTTTGAGCCACACGGCTTGTGCAACTGTCCCACCCATGGCATATAGACCATTGGGCAGAACAGCGCTGCCGGACCCTAACAAGCTAAAAAAAAAAGGGGATCAAAGTGGGTGGCAGCCAACGGGTTAATTAGCACAAACACATTACTAAATATAACGATACCAACAAAGATGAGGCGATGACGGGGCGACCACGAGGTGAAGACGGGGCGACGGGCGAAGCGAAGACGGGGCGACGGGCGAAGCGAAGACAAGGGCGACGGGCGAAGCGAAGACGGGGTGACGGGCGAAGCGAAGACGGGGCGACGGGCGAAGCGAAGACGGGGAGACGGGCGAAGCGAAGACGGGGCGACGGGCGAAGCGAAGACGTGTGTTTGTTGGCAAACTAGAAATGATAAGGAGACTGTTGAAATGTTGTTTGTCAACAATTGGCAACACAATATAGAGGAACAGACTGGTTTTACGAAACTGAAACTTACATGAAATGATGAATGGGCCAAAAGAACCTATATATGAGATATTCCAATCCACAAATTTTTCATTGTGGATGACTTTCCTTCAGGGCCAGCATCCTTTGCATTTTAAGTTCCACGAACTAGAAATAAATGAAGAATCATGCCAATTTGATAGTGACTGCTAAAATACAAGTCTAATAACTCACCTCTGAACGCAACATCCTTCCACATGATAGGTTCTGTAGAAATTATGAGAAGATTGGTGAAATGGCGATAGTTAATGGTTGCAAACACAGCATACAGTGCACTTGTCAAATCATTCAGGGCCAGCACCCTTTGCACTTTTATTTCCACGAGCTAGAAGTAAAAGCAGAATCATGCAAATTTGATACTGACTGCCAAAATACAAGTCTAATAACTCACCTCAACACAAAATCTGGCCACTTGTGAGGCTCATTAGAAGTGAGAAGAAGGTTGCTGAAATGATGATGGTTAATGGTTGCCAACACAAATTACGGTGCACTTGTCAAATCACAATTGAGATGAATTGTTGAATGGATTAAGACCACCAAAATGAGATGATGGTATTTCAACCATATGATTTGTCATTCATAACCTTTTCTCCACAGGCAGCATCCTTTGCAGTTTAGGTTGGGTTTTACGAGCTACTTGTTAAAAGCAGAATCTTGGCTATTGGATTCTGATTAGGAAAATATAAAACTAATACCTCTCAATTAATAAATAGAATAGCTTGATTGAATGCAAAAGTAGTAGGTTCTGAAAAGTTTGTTTTTTTCAATTTAGCAGCTGGCGTAGCTGATCAGAAGTTTTAGCAGTTGCACAAAAATAATCCATTTGATGTTCTTCACTTGAATACCACATAGAAAAATTGAAAACACTTAAAAGTAGATGACACGCCATTTGTTTATATCAAACTTTCCATTGAATTGTAACACAGTTAACAAATATTCGCACACGGGTTTCACAAATTACACGTACTTCAATCAGAAAACAAATACAGAGGGACAGCAGCGCCATCTTGTGTTGCAATTTATAACACAAAATGTGAGTTTTTAAAACAATCGCTCAATTTTTTAATGGGAAAAGTGCATTTACTTGAACTTGTTAATTCTATTTCTATGACGTAAGTGTAAAGCGTAGAGGTGAGAAGTAGACAAAGACAAGGTACAGTTGACACCAGAAAATCAATTGGCAGCCGCATAAAATTGTACAAAAGCACGAGAAATAGTATGTGCCCCCAATAAACGCTCGGTATTGTACATGGCTGTGTGTTGTTGTTCTTCAACATCTGATATTGTTCCTGCACCATTCTCCAAGTTTCTCCCAGTTCAGTTTCAACAGTGGATGTCCTAAAATTGTTTCAATCAAATCGTCAAATAAAATGTGTTAGGCAATTTAATTTAATTTGACTATTTCTCTTTGCGTGCACGATAAATTTGCCGAGATTTACTAGACGGAAAAACGTCTTTAATGAAACAAGATTCCTCCTCAGTAATATCTATGCAAAAGTCAAATGATGTTGAAAAATTTACCAATTTTAAGGTTCAGCAGTGAAGGTGTTACAAGTCCATGGAAAATACAATAGCGAACACTTCTCCAACAGATGAAAAATAAGGATAAAAAAGGAAAGAGTCTTTGATCCTGACCCCTCATGAGCTTTCAGCTATTGTCTGCGCCCTTCTACTTTTGTGCCATTCTTACGTAACTCTTTCCCACGACCATTCCGCTCCAACATTTACCATGCTAATTTCTTCCACGACATGCCAACATGGGCTTTTCTATTATTACAACTAGATAACAAACAAACTATTGCAGAGCAAGAAAAATAAACAAAATATTCGTAATGGAAAAACTGGTGTGACAAGTAAAATAAATGTGACTTACAGAAAAGACAGCAATGGCCTGTCCAACAAAGACCAATACAGAATAATTTTGAATCAATTCAAGTTGAATTTCGTAAGTAAATGTATGAGGAAGCCATCCACTAAGACGGGCATTAGTAGTTGTACTTATGGTCGGATTCAACCAAGCATTAAATTAAATTTCTTCATCACCAAACTAAAAGCAAGACAAATTTTGATAATAAAATACGTTATCATTATTAGCTGTCGACGAGTAGATTATGTTTACCTTTTTGTGGCAAGATTCAAGGTGACGATGATGACGGCCACGATTATCCCCAGGTTGGAAATGCTGTGATGGACAAAGGTTGTCTAACAAATGCAAGAATAAAGAGGCGGATGTGGTTGCCTACGCTGCTCCAAGTAGCAATGTCGGCGCCAGTAATGAACCGAGGCAGTGCCAGTAGACTGCCATCAATCTGATGATATTCTACAACAGTTCCCAGTGGGGAACTACATGAGATACGCTAAGATATGTTCCATTTCAACTGGAAACACAAAAACTTATGAACGTTGTTTCTTGATTCCCGTATAAAAACCTTGTATCAAGCAATTGAGAATTCGAGGTCCACATGGCAAATCGACAGATAAAGACGAGCGTATAGGGCAAACGTGAAAAAAGGGTGGTACCTTCCCACACCTCAACTCTTAATAAAGGTGTTTCATTACAGTTATAAAAATGACACTACCCTACAGTAGTACATACTGTCTTTTCAATTTTTCACGGAAGTTTTGCTCTTTAAGTTAGGCCAATACAAGTTTTTCTCATAGAACTTGATCACGACTTACGGGCAACGTTTGTTAGCTAGGCTAGACGGAACTAGATCAGTCATCGGATGATTTCCTAAAAATCAAATAAATGGAACGCATCAACCGTATGTATAAGATGGATTTTAACAGTAACCAAACGACGAACACTAATGCTCTAACCGCAAAAATAATAGCATCTGAACTTTTAAAGATCAGTTTTTAAAATTCAAGTTTTTAAAACTGGACTATGTAACAAAAACCTTGGCTGTGGGTCAATATTCACTAATGAATCACTGAATACGTTAATTGCTTACAGGATGCTATTGATACTGAATTAGATTGAACGAACCCTTTTATGAGGAAGAGAAGTTCCCCGACTGTCATCGGTCACTCCTAAAATTTTCTCGGCCTCTATATTTCAATCAAATCCTGTTGGAAGGCTGGTGCATCTAAAATGACACATGGAGAAAACCACAGATTTACTGAACACATCTTGATGTTCATTGCCCCAAGTTAAGAATTTAAAAACAAACCTGCACTTTAGTTTTTTTCTTCACAGCTTTCTTCTCCTGGCTTAGCTTGTCTTGCTTATTTTCACGATTTTCATTCAATGATGGATGTTTTTCTTTTTCCTGTACATTAGTATGTTCCTTTTTCAATTTTTCCTCCTTATTTCTTCTGTTGTCAAATGCTGCAATCAAATCATAGCAACATAGATTTTTCTTGGGTTCCCAAGTTTTGTTATTAACTGAAAAGCCTATCCATTTAAGCAACTACTCCACTTCACCATTCTTCTCCCTAATATGATATCAAGGTTCAGTCATAATCACAAGGCTATCCATTTAATACTATTGTATTGAAGGATAGAAACAATTTCCAAACTAACCTCCAGTCAAGAATTTTTTTCAACAATGTATTCTTCTTCATCTGTTTCACTTTGTAGAAGTAGAAGCATGATTTGACAATTTTTTCCCATGGCCTATGCTTTTTCGGGACATGATTAAAATTACTTGGATTGAGCAGGCTACGGCAAAATTAACTCCTCTTTGGGATATCCTCTCGCACAACCTGAAAGGATAAAGTCAGATTTAGATGTGACCGACTAATTCTAGGATTCCAGGGGTCAAATGAAGACAGTGAAACAAGCATGGAACACCAGATTAGAAAATGTTTTCAAGGAAGTTTCATCTTACACACCAATAGATCGACAATTTTAAAATCGTGGTAAAAGATTAAAATCTATACTCACTTGTATGAAGAGAAAGAGAAAATGAGACATTTTGTTACAATTATTTACAGCTCCGACACGAGCATACCTCCACCATCTCACACTCACACACTGCATAGGGTTTTGCAGAAGTCTGCAATAGAGTACAAAGGAGGTCGTTGATAATTGGCTGTAGGGCTCGGACCCCGGTTTTCGAAAACCCGGGTTACCCGCGGATCGTCGCCAAAAATAGTCGCCCATTGGCGATCTGGGTAGTCTATTTGCTAAAATTGTCCGTCCGGTGGGACTGCCATCTGTCGACAAATGATTTTCTGCGTGGAGTGAAACAACACACCCGCAAGAGGCGTTTCCACCGGGCGGAAAATCACTCTTTCGCCCCGACCCAAAACCCCGTTCTCTGCTTGAAGTAAAAAAAAAAAAAAAAAAACACTGCTAAACAGCATCCTTTTTTATGGCAGAGCGCCAAATTTCCTTCCCTTTCTAGCATTTAAAAAAATTCTAGAATTTTTCCCTTTAGGATTAATGACATTTCTGAAAAATGAATTATACTTCTAATATTGTTTTCTATAGAAATAAAAATATTTATGGCTGTAACTTAATTACATATTCCCTAAAAATGCAAAAAATCCACCTTTTCCCTATACCTTCCGTATTAGGTTGGACTACTGCAGACAGGTGCTGCCGTCTACATTCCTGAAAACGACGACACTTGAGCCTGATCATCACTGGGCGGGATAGGAGTGAACGTACGTACCATGGTATGCCATTCCGTTTTGCAAGAATCCTTATGGGGAAATTGTACGTAACAAACTGTGCAACGGCGACGAAGTTATCTTAGTATATATATATATATTGATAGCAGGGTTTCGTTACACGGGGATCTAGACAAAAATCCATATGATACAAAACGTTTTCTTTCGAAGAAAAAAAATAATATATAAACTTCGGGGGCGGGAGAATAAGGGGAGTTGGTGTTTTATGTTTTCGGGACGAGATTATGCGTCAGAGGTCCTAGAAACCCAACAAGTTATAGAGGGACATACAAATTAGGTGGATATTTGGAAAAAAAAAAAGTCAATAAGGTACAGTTCACGTAACCGAACACATTCATATCCCTATCTCCGCTCCCACGAACGAACGAAACTAACAAATTTTGAGAAAAAGACAAAAATAATGCGATCGAGAAATTAGAGACGAGAAGAAAAAAAGAGAATGTTTCCTTTTTTTTTTTTTTTGCTATTGTTTTTCAATGTCAAGCGATCGTCACTTTTGTCGTTTTTTGCCCTGCTTTTTTTGCTTCTGTTGTAATTTCGTCAACAATTGGAACTAGTTAAGCTCGAATGATACTCTGCACCGGCGCTGCCGTCGACGCTGCACGATTCAACAATTTCCCCCTAATTTGATGACAATGAAAATTGATCGTACGAGTAAGTAAAGCAAAAGAAAAAAAAAAATCTTTATAGGTCAGCCGAGTGAGAGAGAGAGAGATTGGATCATCACCTAGTGGCTTCTTTGACCGCCCCGTTGCCCTCCTTCACCATAGTCCGGCATGTTGATAGTTTGTTCTCTAACGCCTGTAAAAGTAAACAAGGAATAAAAAAAAAAAAACGACATAAGAACTCGTATAAGAGTAAACAGACAAGTTCCCAGTCGCAAGCCGTCAAGTGTGTTAAATGAGAAGAGCCTGTTAAACTGAATTCGATATAGATTAATTCAAGCCAGCTAGAGGCATTAGATCAGCTAGCCAAACTCTAAGAGGGACAAGGGGAGGGGGGGACGGCACTGGAGAGAATTTCTTTTTTTTTTCCCTCCCTCTCACACAAGAGACTTGTGATTTGTTTGGCACCTGGGAAAGAGTGGGTAGTAAACTCCGGGTGATGGATTTTGGACGTTGCTGAGCTGCTGTCTTAAACACTACACAACAAATTGATTCGTAATGTTCCACGAATTCATCCAAAAATATATATAAACAAAGAAAATTATATCAGGTTTGGTCGACAAACTATTTATCTTACCCCAACTCGTCGCAACAAATCGCCAACTATGTTCAAGGCGGAATGCCGTGCTGCCTGGGTGATTCCTGTATCCGTAACTGACAGCGCTACAACACAAACGTTGAGCGGAATAAATAAATTTAAAAAGTTAATCATATAGAAAAAGGCTGCAATGTTTAATTTGTTTACGTTTTAGGGGCACGCTGGAGGGCAGTTTGTTGTTGTTATTGCTAGCAGGATAGGCCAGCGGCGATTTCGTGGGGTCCGATTTTTCGTTCTCGTCTACGATGGCTTTCTCTTGCTTTTCGTTGTCCGGTGTCTCATGGATGGCCTTCTGTCGAACCTGAAGTTCTTGCTTCAAATCTAATAAACATTTTTTTCAAAAAAGAAAAAAGTTTAGAAAAGAAATGGCATTAGAATGCGGTTCATCACACGACACTGTGACCTCGACCCATATGTGATTCAATGTCAGGTTACAACAGTAAGACATCTGACGTCTGAAAAAACAGGATCCTTGGGTCCTTTTCAATTCGAAAAATTGTTCACGCGAATGAAAGAACATTTCCGTCGTTTGCCTTCACGCCCGACCAACTTAACACAACGAAGGTCATCAATCTCTTCGTCTAAGAGTATATTCCTCCCTGCTCGCATGATCCAACTTTCAATGGCAATTTCTTGAATTGGATGGTCTTTGTAGTTAAGAAGCAGCCCTTAGGCAACGTGAAGCTACCGAAAATTACCTTTGGTTTCGTCCTTTAACCGTTGGACCATAACGGCCAGCGACTCTTTATCGTCTAGTTCTGACTCAAGGAATGCGTTGCGCTCGATGGCCGTGTGCAAACGTGTCTCAAAATCTTCAAGTGATCCCAGCGTGGCTCTAACAAAGTTGATGATTATTACTTTTCGAGTTTCGCTGTGAAACTGAAGATGATTCTGTCATTAGCTTACCGATTCGCCCGTTCTAGATCATCGTTAGTCTGCTCTAACTGTCTGATTCGCTTGGCTGTTTCTTCGTTTTTGGTTCGTAGCTGATGCACATGTGTCTCTAACTCGTTTACTCGAGTGTGGTGATCTCGGCTGAGTGCCTCAAATTTTTCCTGGAAAAAAGAAAACTCTTTATTTTATTTCCGTATAAAATTTACGCAACACGCAGGTTGCTTCTTTATCATTACTTTCAGAGAACTGTGTTCAATTAGTAGTCTGTGATTGGTGGAGCGTAGTTCACGGACTTGGTGTTCGGCTTGTTTGATTTGCGCTTCCAGCTCGGCTTCTAATTCTCTACTCGATTCCTGAATAGCAACACAGAAAAGGAAAGACGATTAATAAAAAAGAGGCGATGAAATGGCTTAGTTGTCATGGCAAAGTTACCTGATACTCTTCCAACTCTAGCCGGGCATCCTCTCCACTGTAAAAAGATAAGGAAAGAATCAATAAGACTGCATCAACAAAAATTAAAATGCGAAAGTCGAAATAGTCGTTAAAGCCGGCGAGGAGACTGGCAAACTGACAGTGACGTCAGGCATAGAACTTGCATTCACATCTGTATGTCGACCTGATTGACCTTCTTTGGAACAGGCTGGGACTTTCGCCAATCCTTGGCTTCGTTAGCCAGCTGCACCCATAAAATTTTGGCATTCTCGCTACGTCTTATAAAAGAAAGAAAAACACTTACATTCTCTGGAATTCTTCGGCTTTTAATCTCCAATATCGTGCTTCTTCCTGTGCGGACGTAAAGGGGGGTACTTTCGCTGGGTCCATCACGATCCAGCCAACCCAAAAAGCTGTTTGGAAACCTTGATGAAATGAAAATTCTGAATTTAGCCCAGTGTAGGAGGATATGAAAGTAAAAGTTTAAACTTTAGCATAACACCCCCACAGCAATGGGTAGGGATGATTATTGCACATTCACAGAACAGCAGACACCCGTTTGCTTTGGCAGAGAACATTCCTAGCTCAATGATACAAAGTACATTTCCAACTAAGGGAACAAACATGGTGCAATGACTAAATATTCAACCTGCCCATTTACAGAACCAAGGTTTTGGGTAAAATAACCTCGAACATTTGAGCAACATGGACAAAACAAAATGCCCCACTTGTTTTGGATTAGGTAAATACTAGTTGTCAGAAAAAAAGCTTTTCTCGTTCTACCTCTAGGAAAATCGATCGTGTGCTGTGCTGTGTGTGTATGAAGGTGATGGTAGGAGTCGATGGCCAGTGACGTCAAACTAGGCTATAGGGCTTGCCAGAATCCAAAAGTTGGTGTGCGCTGTTGAGATTTCCCTATTGAAGAGAAATTGCCACTCCTTCTTGAATTCGAATATTTATCGCACAATCCACAAACACTTTTCTTATTATCTTCTAAATGAAAACGAGTATTGAACGAAACACGCCCCAGCAATACTGGGTTGCTTAGCCAACACACACAAATGTTTTTCCTTGTCGAAGACAGGACGCAGACTACAAGACTCTAGACGCAGTCGGCCGTTGAACAAGCTGGGAAAACTTCGATCGAGGGCCACCTAGCGGCCGCTGGCGTCCAAACCGAGAAGGGACTAACTAACAGGAGAATGTCCCAACAGACAATTGAACTCGAACGACTCGTTCGGACAATCGACCTAGAAGAAAACTTGTATTTAACGGTATTTAATTCGGCAAGTACTCGCCGTACATTTGTTATGTACCTAAATCACCATGCTGTAAAGATAACTCTTTTTTTTTTCATAACCTCTAACGAGCAGGTTTTTATTCGATGTCAGGTACGGTTACGTTATACGTTATTGTCGCACCCATCTTGATTCGAAATCTTTAATCGTACCTACCACTTTTTGCATACACGAACACCGTTCGTGTTCGGGTTTATGGAATATTGAACGCATTTCTTCCGATTAGAAAGCCGTAGTACTGTGAAATGTGACGATAGATAGAAGAATGGATGCCTCAAACAATAAGTTAAATAATAACAGAGCCTAAGGCAATTTAATAGATAGCTAAAGGCTTTGGCCATACTTTCTATCGGAGAATGTTGGCATCGCACCTGAATAAAAGATCAAACAGCATTTTCATCTAATTGCGGGAGAGTGGGTACCGCAGGTGTTAAATGCTCAGTCGTGATGAAGGAACGCTGCAATTCGTTTTCTCTCTGTATAAATTAGAAGAATTACGAACCACATTTCCAAATGTCATGCGGGTGACCTGGAGTGTCAAGAGGTACCGAACTCATGCCTTCCCTCAGGCACGAACGCGGACATTCTTTCTAAAATGGTGAAATGTTGGTTGTGATGTCGCACGGTTCCTGTTCGTTTTCCCGCTTCATTGACGTGACCGTTTCACATAAAGCCAACGGGGATATGCTGAAGGAGATATAAATGAAGAAGTGTTTTTCTTAGGTCCGTTGGTCTTTTCTCATGTACTACACTGATGCGTACTCCAGGAATAGGAAAACTAAACCCACCGGAAGTGGGGCCGGTTCAGTCGGTATGTCAGTCGGGTAACACGACCATTTTTTTCTTTTTTTTTTTTTTTTACCTGCTGCAGTTGAAGGCAATCTCACGCATATTATTACATACATCTAGTTTGAAATCCACGTGATTCTGTTAGGGGAAAAAGGCATAAAAATGCGTTACTCTAAAGTAATTTTGCTGGCTAATAATTACGACAGGAAATTTGAGAAAAGATTTCAGATTATTACAGGAATTACAATTATGTTAAAGGGCTCATTTCCTTTGTTATAAAGCAATTGGTCTTGACCTCTTGATCTACGCTCTTGGTGCATTAAAAGGGTGCTGGAAAACAAATAATTGGCGGCGGAAATGGATAGCAAGATCATTATTCTATAATCGACGAACGTAAAATTCGTTGAAAGAACGTCGGTGAGAGTTGTAGTAATTTCGATCGGGCATTGAACGCCATCTTTTATCCATTGGATTGCAATTTTTTGTCGATAGATGTCTCATTAAACCCTTTTTTCGGGTTAGTGTACTCGAAATCAAACCGCTCCCGTGTTCTTTCTATCGACACTATAGTTTTGGTTTCCACAAAACATATTGAGGACGCTGACCTTGTAGATTGATGTCGAAGTCAAGTTTTAGAATATTGGATCCCAACGTTTCCATCATCTCGAGAAGACTTCTCAGAGTTAACTATAACGTAAATGGCTGCTGTTGATTCGGGAGTCGAAACAGAAAGTGAGAGCTTCAATGAAGATAGTAGCAACAGTTTACCATCAACTCCCAAAGTCGAAGACGAGGGCTTACATGGAGTAAGTTTTTGTCACTGCTAGGATCTTACCTCTAGATGAGACAAGTGTAATCAAACCTGTTTCTTTGTCCAGGTTAAACAGAAGGTTCATCTGTCGAAACCAGTGGTCCAACAGTTCAGTGTAGACCCACCAGCAGGGCTTTCATTTGACAATCTCAGACCATGTTTAAATTTTGGACAAGGGTATGAAGCCCAGATGTTGGGCCAAAATTACCCAGATGCTGTAGGATTGCCTTCTTTTAACTGTAAGATGAGAGCCAGCCGAGGTGTCAGAGTTGTACGTTTTTATCAGCAGAGCAATGCAAGAAGCTGGAGTAAATGGAAACTGTACTTGGGTAAACAAAAGAGTACCCAAGCCCTGTTAACTTAATTCATAAAATGTGAATGTTATAGGTGAGAGAAAGCTTCGTCTTGCTGCAAACACAAATGATTTAGATCGGCTGAAGTCTTTGCTGGATTCTGGGATCGATCCCAAATCTTGTGATGAATTTCTACGAACTGCTTTACACCTAGCTGCCTCCAAAGGTTATACAGAAGTAGTGAGGTATTTCACAAATGTAGACTGTTTTCCTTTGACATTTGTAATATTTTTCTTGTCTTGGCAGATTATTGTTACATTATGGTGCTGATCCAAATCAAATTGACTCGCTTGGAAATACACCTTTGCATTTAGCTGTATGCACAAATCATGTAAGCGTTGTGACACTGCTGCTCCGATCAGGTAAAATCACAAGTGTACGATACGATACTTAAATAAATTTATTACAACTTCAACAATTATAGGAGCCAACTTGCGCCTTCTTGACCGGATGGGGAGAAATCCGCTACAGCTGGCAGAATCGAAATTAAAACTCCTACAAAAGAGAAATATCGGTGAAAACTTTATGCAAATCCACTGTGAAGTTTTACAAGTAAGTTGAAAATTTCATTAGCTCTAGCCTGGAAGTTTCCAACAACATTTCGATTTCTCATTTGCCCAGGTGGTTGAAATGTTAAAGACGTACCTGGAGAAAACCGGGCAAGATGACGAAGCCGAACTAATGAAATCCTTTTCAGAGAGGTTAACGTTGAACAACAATTCAGTTGGCAGCAATAACAATAACAACAGTGACATGGAATCAAGTGTAAAAGAACTTCTTGCCAGCCTGACGGCGCTCAATTTGAAAAAGGAATCCGATAACTGAAACAATGCCTTTTGGCGTCAGTTATTGTCCAGCAATTGGTACGGTCTCCCCTAGTTGTAATCACCAAATTCTCATGACAAAACAAATATTGATAAAAGTATCTTAACCATTTCCAATAAACCTTCGATGACACAATACTGAAAGAAGTCCCCGTCTTTGTGACATAATTTTTCCCATGAGAATTTATAATTAGTTACAAAGAATTTATGTAGTTGATGTCTAGACTATGTCTAGCGTAAAAGACGTGCCACTGCCTTATGAAAGCAAGTGGCGAACGGAAAATTATCTCAAGTTTTTAAACACAGAAAAAAAAGGTAAATTAGTTTTATCCCGTGTTAATTTGTTAAAGCCGTCCCTGGTGAATAAGCAATACATGATTTTAACAAAGCTCTTTAAACATTGATTTTCTTATGTTAAACAAAGTGTATCGAATAGAAGCGCTGCATTTAAATACGGAAGTTTACAACCGGTACATTTCGTGCATGGAATTGTCAATTTGTTTTTTTTTTCGAATGCATTTTGAATTACGTATTCTGCTGCGACGTTTGCCAAGAAAATACGGGAAAGACGTAGCTCGTAGTTGAGCAAACACATTGGGGGCGGCGCTACGTGTCCCTGGTTCAATCAAATTCCTCGGTCACCTCCCGTCTTCTTGCTACACACAGTATTCTACTCTCTAGCTCTCCAGGCACTAGCCGGGTTAGAAAGAAACCTCCGCAACAAAAATGCGTGTGTGTACTAGCATTAGTGCCTCGAGGGTTTCTGATGATTCGGGAAAAACCTGTTATGGTGTTTGGGCGACGGAGCAGAAGGCAACAAGCGCCACTCCGGTACACTCGTAGGTAAAATATTCTCTTCTTTTCGTTCTGCGCTGCTGAGGCCCTAACAACAAGCCATCTTCTTTAAGGTGTGCCCGTGTCCTACAACAATTTCTGGTGAAAATGTTTTTTTAAATTTTGTTTTAAAGTTGACTTGGTTGACATCCGGTTGTAAGAACAAGCTATACTGCACTGTCGACTGCCACCTCATCCGGTCTACAGGTAACTTTTATTTCCTTTATTTTTTTTTTATTTACAGTGCAGCTTCCTTTTCATACTATGTGTGTGTACACTACACGAAGGGCCATTGTCCAAAAAGTCTAAGCCCTTCAATCGATCGCCAAAAGTGGTATTTGCAGTCTGCTAAATTCGTATTCTTTCATTCGTTTACAGCTATTGTTTATTATATGTTTTTGCAACCCTATTCATGTCAAAATCGTTTCCTAGCCCTGTAGGTAAGCGTAAATGATATTGCGTTTTAATGGAACGTGTAATGAAACCTACCACGGAAGTAAAATAATATTCAGTGCCTAAACGATGCGCAGCGGGCTAAATCGACAACACATTGATAAATGTTTTTTCTTTTATGGTTATTTTCTTTTGAGGAATTATTGCGCGTCACGTCTCTTTCCTCCCTCCTACTCAATACGACGACCGGGTGGAATCGAGAGTAAGGATGATCCATCTTCGATGAAAAGAACTGGAAGTACGCGATCGATCAGCGTGCAAAAAAAAAAAAGTTAGCCCAGGCAAACGAAGATGAAAAAGTTTTTATTCCATCGTTCTCTTTTCTTTTCTTTTTTTCCATCTGCAGAGTTGTTATCTTGATTGGAATCTATTCATCTTTGATATTGGCTGACGGTCGGACTCTTTTTGTGTTACTTATCGGTACCCTGCTAGGCTCAAACATTTTACTCAAAGACGGATAAATAACAAAGAAAAAGGAAATATCCTCGGGGATCGCTAAACAAGGGAATAACGACACAGCATCGATCTTTATATAGTACACGTTCACGCAGGGAAGAGTTCATAATCCATTTATGTATTAAGGGCTGGTCGAATACCGCGCTAGAGACCAAGGAAGAACGAGGAGGCTCTCGGGATTTTGTAAACGCTCGTGAGAAAACAATTCCATCTCCTTAAACACATTTTTTTTTTTTTGTAAAAAAAAACCACGTCTATACGTAGCGTGAAAAAGAGGTCCGATGGAATTTTTATTAGTATATAGACGACTTGGACAGTGAAGTGTGTGCCTCCGTTATGCCTTTCGCTCCAAGGATCGATTTGGTAGCACGGATGAATATGGCCCAATAAAAAGAGAGTGTCGGAGACTGTTAGCACCCATACAAAGGACGATCATTAGCTCTTTGTTCAGTCGTTAAAACGTTGTGACAGAGAACAGCTGATATAAAAAACTAAAATAAAAAAATGGTGAAAGGAAAAGCCGAAGGAATAAAATCGGAATAATCTTTTCTGAATTCTTTTTCCTTTTAGCGCAGTAGGCGAAAGCGGAATCGCTGATGGCGTCTATTTGGCTCGCAACCGTCGCCTTTATTTGGATGACAACGTCCATTGGTGCAGAGTTTCTACGAGATTGCCACACGACCGACCCCAAACCTTACATTTATTATGCCACAAGGACGCCCTACGAGCTCATCAATAACGAAGATTCGTCGCCCATTTTCGCCGCTGGTAAAGTTCCGTCCCAACTTTCCCGAATTGTCTTTACTCACTTAAACACAAGATACACTTTCAAAAAATAACTTGTCCCCAAATACTGCTAGTTTGATTAATCTTTATGTTAGGGCAGTGACCGACCTTGGGTGTTTTATTTAAAGCCGAAAACATTTCAATGTCATTGTGACGTATCCCGAACACGCCCAAAAAAGCCGCAATCCTAGCAATCACTTTCTGTTTTTCTCTTACTTTCTCACTGGTTATCACCACCACAGGTTGCAAGGCGGTTATGTTTTGGATGGTGGCACGTCACGGTACACAATACCCATCGTCCCGTGATGCTTTTCGCATGAAAGATCGCCTACCAAAATTGCGTAAAACGATTCTACAAAACCACAAAGAGCGACGAGGTTGTAATCGCATTCGATTGACATTCTCCACCAAGGATTCTTTATCATCTGATTTTATTTGACGGTCATTTCGACATATGTATAGGGACGCTTTGCCAACAGGATATCGACGGACTGAGCAACAACGGAAGTATCCGCATCGATGACGATTTCGACGAAAAACTGACCCCAACTGGCCGTGAAGAGTTACTTGTTTTGGCTCGACGTTTCCGCGGTCGCTTCGCCGATTTCTTTAACAGCCAACCGGCTTTCAACACACAAGACTATCACGTAAATACGCTAACAACGAATACTGTAATAGAATCGTGAATAATGAGAGTCTAATTATACCTTGACAGTTCCGACATATAGCCAGCTTGCCTTCTCAGTCGAGCGCGAGATCTTTTTCACGAGGCATTTTCACTAACGGGGACATACAATTGACGGAGGCGCCAGTGGGCGACAGGCTCGTCCATTTCTACGAAAACTGCACCCGGTGGAGGGAACAAGTTGAGGAAAAAGGAATGTTGGAACAAGAGCTGACACTATTCCGGCAAAGTGTCACGTTCCAGAACACCCTGGCTGACGTGACCACACGCCTCGGTTTCCAATATAATATGTCCTCTGGTACGTATATTGGGAAAAGGATAAAGTAAAAATGCAGCACAGCTGTCATAACGTAATCTGTTGGGTGTTATTTTTTGTTTTTGTTTTTGTTGACTTCACGCTAGATGACATGCTGATGATTTACGACATATGTCGCTACCAAAAAGCATGGTATTTGGAACAAATTTCGCCCTGGTGTGCAGCTTTTACATCGGAGAATCTTAAGGTAAATTAACGTGAAAATTACATTAGGATGAACTGAGCGTCCTATAAATAATGAATTTTAAAGGTTTTGGAATTCGGTGAAGATCTGGAAACATACCACAAACAGGGCTACGGTCACGAACTCAATTACCATCAAGCATGCCCGTTGGTAGAGGACTTGGTGACACGAATTAGGTACACATATCACGTTACCGAGATAATTGGGAAAGCTATATTAATTCTGTTTACTTTGTATGACGCAGAGCTTTCAAAGCTAATAACGGAACAGAGAACCAGCAAAGAGGCGTGTTCTACTTTACTGAAGGCGAAGGTTTACTACGTTTCATAGCACGAATGGGTTTAGCAAAAGACGAACAACCCTTGACGAATGACATGACGCCTTCGGCTGAGAGAAAGTGGCGGACGTCGTTGATGGGTTCGTTCGCCGCCAACGTGGCCGTTGTCCTCTATCGTTGTTCGGATGACTATAAAATACAGCTGTTCGTCAAAGAAGATGTTGTCCATTTGGACCAATGCCAGAACGCATTGTGCACTTTTACCGAGTTTCTCGACTACTTGGGCTCTGTAGCCGACAATTGCGGTCGGGACGACGGATGTAATCCCAATGCGGCAGTGATTACTTTCGCTTTATCGCAACTAATCGTCATTTCCCTTCTCGTCATTACCCATACTTTTTTGTGGTTTTAAAAATCGCTATTTTCATGATCTTCCATTGCTTTGTTTAAAATGTGAATTCTCGACATCCTCGCTCGTTAATATTTAGTTCAAGGCTTCCAATTCTCGTTAGTGTTAACACTGTGAGTCAGAAAATGCGTTAAAATCTGTGGAAATGTACTGTACTAAATACCTAGCAAATATTTTCCAGCGTGACCGCGAACGTCTGATTTTACATTCAAAAGGGATGACACAATCTTAACAGAAAATATGGAGATTGCAATACATGTACATTTTGTGACTAGGGAGACTTTCAAAAAACTATCTGTAAAAGGTTAAAAACATTTTCGCATTTTCAGTTCAGTGAGCAGAAAAGCTTTGAGGCTTGTATCTGTCACATGCTGTTCAATCATCTTTTTCGCCTGCTCACCTCCATCCTTCGATAATGCTGCAAGAGTTTCTGCATAAGCAATCCAGACACAATTGCTGCATCCGGACATGCAGCAATTGATAGGCGGATCCATCAAAGCTTTTCTTAGCTCTTCAGTTGCCCTTTCAGAAGATTTTTTTTTATCATTTGGAAAGTCAGTTTCTTCAACAGATCCAGTTGCAAACAGACGACACTTTAGAGCCCTTGATGAGGATATACCAGACACAGTTCGAGATGGGTGCAAAATGAGCAAACAAAGTTTCCATGCTCCCTTCCTTGCTAAGAATCTCTCCATCCAAAACCTGACGACGGATAGTTAAAGAAGAGTATGAATCTCTAATGTGAACGAAGAACTTATAAAGTCATAGACTGACATTAAACGTCTAGGATTGTAGCTGCATAGACTGATTTCCCACCCAATATCTTTGTTCCATTACCAGGGAAAGGAAGGATTCGCTAGAGAGATTGACGAATTCGATTTGTAGATTACATCAAACACGGAATAGCACAAAACGCACCACATACCCTTTAGAAGAAGAAATTATGATGAAATCACAAGCAGAGGCAGCACACAAGTTCGTTAAGTGTTAACTTTCAATTGACGTACTCCTTGTTTTTTGTCTGCTAATTGTCGTCTGCTGCACATCTCCAACACGTGACAGAGAACTGAAAATTGTGTTTTCTACAATTACAAGTCTGAAACAAATTTTAAAGATTGTCAGACACTATTTTTATTCTGACTTAGTTATTATATCTGTACAAAATAACAAAGTGCACTTAAAATGGGTAGAAAGATTCCAGCAAAGAAACATCACGGAGTAAAAGATCCAGAGAAGCAAGCAGAGCGTCGGAATGCTAAAATCAAGCTGAAAATTAACGAGGCTCCTGTTGATATTGACGACCAAGAAATTCCCAAAAAACTCAAGAACTTGTTTGAAAGAAAAAAATACAAAAAAATGAAGTTGGTTGATGACGAGCCTGCACCAATAAGGAAAGCTGGCAAATCAGAAGCTAACCCATACAGACCTCAACGTCCCATAAAAAAAATACCCAAGTTTGAAAGATATCCAGGAGAATCAGATCGTGATTTTCTGTGGCGAACTGAACTAACAACCAGAGATTACTTAAAGAAAGCCAAATTTGAGGACAAGTATGATGTTGATGTGGAAACTAATGAAAGAACAGGTGAAATGGATATTAAGAAACGGGATAAGAATCTAAAGTTCATTGAAGATGGAGCAAAAATTGAACCTAAAAACAAATGGGAAAAAAAGAAATTGAAGAAACTTGAAAAGCTGCAGCAAGAACGAGAAGAAAGAAAAAAACTGAAGAAAGAAAAATTCAAAATGAGGAAACTCTTTAAGAAAAATAAAAGATTGAAGCAAGATGACTTTTCTGTATTGAAGCAGGACAAGGTTGAATTTGGCGATGTCGCTGAACGGCCCCCTACACTTACAGCCAAACCTAGAAAATCGAACGCTATGCAAAACGTAAGCTAAATAATTTAACCTTCTCAAGAGATATATTTTAATACTCTTTCTTGTGTATTCTAGCCGGGGAACCGGGATCTCTTGCTCAAAAATATGGAGCAAAATGACAAACCTTCGTCTAACCTGAGTGGCAAAAGAAAAGACCTTTCAGCCTTAGATCGAGCAAAACTAGAGGAGGAACGTCAACGAGTTGTAGATCTCTACCGAAAGATGCAAGCATTAAAAAATGCCAATAGAGCCTGAACATTTAAATCAATACAACAATTTTCGCTGAATTCTTTTAAATATTTTATTAGACATTATTTTAACACTTCTGGTTGGCTCAGTTATTAGTTAGCTGCAGAAATGTTTGTTAAAAAATTATGAGAAATCGTAAATGTTGCGTCAGAGGATGGAGTTAATCCATGCCACGTACAGAACGAAGGCGGTCCAGCAGTGGTTCGACAAGCTCATCAATTCGAGCTGACATTCCTATAAATTTGAAGTACACATTTGTTAGTATCATGTTACCTTTCATAGGAATTAACTTGCCTTTGAACTGAGTGGGATCGGGTCCTATCATTTTGATCAGAGCAGGCACTTCACTATGAGCAATATAGGCAAACCGGAGTAAGCCTTTCATACAACGAAAGATGTGTTCTTCGCCATGTTCAGTACTAAAGAATTGTAAAATGGCCATCGCTAACTCAGTGGCTACGTCATCGAAAACCTGCAAAACAAAACCAAAATGCGCATTAATCATTTCATATAGATTAGCTTTCTAATGATTAAATTTTTGAATGTATAAGCGATAGTCAAATTTAAATGATTAGTCGAACCTTCGAAAGAGCACCACGGGGCATCAATTCAGCAAAGTCACGAGTGCGTTCCATTTTCTGTCCACAAACCATGCAATATTAATGAAAAGTCGCCATGCTCGTCATATTAAACACATTTGGTGGGCAATGAAATACAAAACATGAAACGTAAAAGTGAAAAAAAAAGGGATTGCAACAATGTCAACATCTATCTGATGGATAAAGGAAGGATGCTTATTATTGACGCAAACCGAAATACAGCGGGTGAATCTCATCTGCAGCAGGCTGAAATGTTGTGGAATAAAATTGGAACTGATACCGACCACTGTTTTTACCTCCTTGATGGCCAGGTTATAGATTATTGCACTGCCCCTGTCTTGAAGGAGAGGGTTATCAGACAGCAAGGCGGTTACGGCCACTTTTGTTGTGACACGTATGTTACTCAACGGCAACGTGGTGTGCGGAGCTGTCCATTCAGATATGTACAAAAGCCATTCTGAGCTAGAACCATTTTCAAACAAGTTGCACATCTAAAAACAAAAAGAAATGTGTTTCAGATATGATCCCCCTTAAAAAAAAGAACAAATGTATACAAAGTACATACAAACAGTGCAAGGGCTTCCTGTTCTGACATAGGTAAACGGTCAATATTGTGAGCATAGTTCATGAGAACGTGATCACGTCGATCTTGATGAAGTATCAAAATAACGTCGTCTTTCAAGGCAGCGGAAGCAAGAACCGTGAGCAACTGGACACGTAGTCGGTCATTGCAAGGCTTATCGTCATTGAGCCATTTGGCAATAAAAAGGAGAAAGTTGTCTCCTAACGCCCACGAGCCTTCGTCGTCGATGACGTATTGCTTCAATTCTGCCATTGACTGATGATCGTCATCTTGGCCTACTTTAGCGATGCATTCCGCCAAGCTTTCATACTCTTTTCTTATGTCAATCAAGTCTAGAAATTAAAAACAAGTTATACGATGTATTTTTCAATTAAATTATTCAGCAGATAAATTACCTTTGAAAACGATGGGCGGTTCCCTTGGTGCCTTCGAGTTCTCTTCTTCCGATCCTTCTCGGGCGGTATTTGCTTCGGATGCGTCGGCCATTTTCTTTTCAGACGCAGAGGTTGACGAACTGGACTGTCGCTCTTGTTGTAGCTGTTTCTTAGCCTTTTTTTTCTCCAACTTTTCTACTTTTTCCAAGATGGTGTTTCGACGTTCTTCGAGTTTGAGCGAGTCGCGTCGGGCGTCTTCAATCGCCCTCTCTAATGCAACGGCTCCCGGTGAGGGTGCACGGTTGACGCTTCGTCGACCTCCGTCTAAATCCAACGGCAATACCGGTATCCCGCCCTGGCTGCTCGATGCACTCAGACTGTTCAAGAGCGGCTGCAGACTCTGCCCAAACGGACTAAAATATCGATAATTTGCGTCAGAATCGGGACGAGCCGTGAAATATACATTTATCTGTAGAGGTGAATATGTGTCTCACGTGCTAAGGACTTCCGTTGGCAAATCGAGAATGTGTTGCGGGATGGAGTTTCCGCACAGAAATTGAGCAAGTTCGTTGGAGAAATTATTGCAATTATGTCGCAATAGATGATACGCATCAGGCCTGTCGGGATACACAAACAAAAAAAAATAAAAAAAAATTATAAATAAGAATAGGGGACCGAACGCTCCCCGGTGTGATGACAGCATCCAACCTAAATGTGGAATCGGCCAAGCCTTGAACGTAGTCAACGAAGATGGCGAAGGGTATTTGAGTGACTCCGAGGGGATGTATTTGGTTAGGTTGGCCTAGGATGGTCTCGCCCTTTCGTCCGTAAAAAGGCAGCCAAAGACATGCGGGGTAAAAAAAAACAAAAAAGAAAGACAAATGAAACGTGCCTAACGAATAGAACCACTAAATTTAACCAGTTGTTAATAAAGGTATCAATAGATTAATCCAGCCCAACCCGTATTGCTACTACTGTTTGACAACGAAGGGAAAAAGAGGGTAAGAACATAAGGCGCCTCGCTAGGATATTTTTAGTTCAAGTCAAAGGGGGGAGGGGTGCTACAGGGATTCTAGTTTATTTCTGTCACGCTTCTCCATCGCAAGAATGGTTTCTTTTAACTCTATATGGGCCAAATGGTCGCTCTGCGCTGTTGACGTTTCTTTGCAAGTTTTCGAGAAATTAGACATTTGTTAGCTTTTATAGAAACGAATTTTGCTCTAATCTAGTTATAATGGAAGGATTTTAACATGGATGTTGCATTTGTTATAACAGTTAGGGGAAAGATGCAATCCCAACATTCTTAGTTAGTTTAGCTTGAAAGTTCAGTTAACATTTCTAAGATTTAGTTTTAAAGATCACAAGGTTTTTTTTTCTCCCTTAGGTTCTTTTAGTAGATTGTACAAATAATTGTTGTGTGTGTCAAGGATTTAAATCTCCCACTAAAATTTTTAAGGGAAAAAGAAAGCAGACTAACTGGTAAGCAACTGGCAATGCCTTGACCCCCAAAAAAATATTCTCGACCGTAGACAACAACTCCAGTGTGCCAAATTCCATCAATTTGTTTTCCTTTGAAATGCAAGTAAAAAGGCTTGTTTAAAACTCAGAGTTGACAGAGCAAGTGTAACTACATCTACCCAATATAGCAGCAGACATAAGTTGAGCCATTCCTCTTGTCATGTCGTAAATGTGGAGACAAACTGCAATTGTTTCATCCTCCATGATGACCACAAACAATCAAGCTACAGAATTGCTGAGTGGAAAAGCCTCTACTAAAACACTTTCTTGGATGAAGGCTAGCAATCCACTAACAAAGGAGGCCAAAGTGAATGCAGTTCTGCACGATTACTTTAAAATATCTGGTTGACGAAGCTACAAATACACAACCGAAGGTGGACGTTGGTGTAACATGTTTTGCACGGACCTTTCGCTTTTAAACTTCCGTTGAGTGTTTTGACAGGCGCTTCTCGATTAAATACTGCTAGTAAATAAACCCGAAACGTCACGATGACCAACTTTTTTTTTTATTTCTTTTAAAAAATTCGTCTGCTGCCAAGTGTTTTGAATTTTTAAACAACAGATGGCGATTGGAAATTGGCGGGAAGTTTGACAGGCACCAGCCAAAAGCATGAATTCTCCCACGGAGACATGAACTTAATGGTTTAAACGATAGTTTTGATTGATTGCCAAATTGTATTCCAAAAGAAAATTTACACATAATTCCAAAACATGAACTGAAAACAACATTCAGGCGAAAAAGCCATAGCAGCGCCTTAATATATGGGAACAGATTAAACAAATCGTATATGACTCCAATGTAAATGCATAGTCCATTCTAACCAATTAACGCCTCTTCTTCTTTGCGCTTGCACGCTTTTCTTTGCTGGAGACCAGATGGTTACTAGGAATTAGTTTCAAACAAATGCAAAAAAGGAACTCGGGTCAAAATAGTGCACACATACAGAACATTGGATAAATCTTGACTTTACGCCCAAAAGATTAGAAAAAAATTGGCACAAGACTTTGCAAGGCGAAAGGACAAATGGCAAAAAGAAATGACCGGCAAACTAGCTCGGAATTTTCTTTTCCCCATGGCTCAGAAGTCGTTTTTCCCTCTTGTTTTTCCACACATAGCTAAACAACAAGTTTAAAATTTAAAGAAGGCAAAATATTTTTAATTTTCTCCCTCTTCCTGTATCATTGGCGGCTATCTATTGCGCCGCATGCGGCATGGATCGGCTTTCTTAGCTAAAGAATCAGCTGTTGCATTTAGGTCATAACACTCGACAGATCCTTGGTCTGGCTAATTTTAGCAGCCGATTGACGAAAAACATCGACAATTTTCTGGAACGCCGCAGGATCGTATACAGAGCGAGCCGTGTTGGTCCGATCAAATGGCTCTAAACCCGAACGAAACATGCATTCATCGAAAAACATTTTAATTATCGTAATACTATACTACCTTCGATGCATATGTACTTCCAATGATGTGGATCATTTTTAGGAGACATATACTGTCGACACTGTTCCAAGGGAATTGTCCCACCAAGTCTTATAGACATTGCGTGCGCACCGTAACTGAAAATGCCAACCAAAAACATAAGTGGCCTATGGTGCGAAGATGGTAAGAAAAAGCTGAAGCTGTCAACGCTTCACATACTTGAAATGATGCGCGTAGTAGTCTAGAAATCCGGCAAACAGCTGACCAAGTGTCATATGATTATTGGACCGGAGTACTTTCAACTCTTCTTCTGTGAAGGTTTGCAGCCTTCGAATATCTCCTTCTGGCCAGAATCTTTCGGCTCGCACCTTCTGCAGGCAAGGTAGGACTGGTACATGGACTCCGGCTTGAAGGTAATAAATTACCATCAACGTCAACGAATAACTTGACATGGTCATCGATTTCGCTTCATTGATGTCATGCTGCCTCGCCCATAGCTTTACCGCCAATACTAGCGGCCGCACTCGCCAATCCACTATTTTCCAAGAAAAATAATTTGCTACTAACTCCAGTTGGAAATGACATAGAAAATTGGTTTCACACTTACATTGTGCGTACGTTTTGAGAAGGTGTGTGTTGCGGATGCCAACGATATTGTTAAAGTTTAGATCCACTTCTAAGTTAGTGATACTGTCATAAAACCTTAGGATGGGAACTTTGGCTCTGATCACATCCAACTTGGTAAGAAAACCTGTTAAGAGTACCAGTTAAAAAATATAAATAAAATAAGTATGTCAATGAAAATCACAAGTCGGATTCACGTACGACATTGTTTAAGGGCTTTTTGGACACGATAGAGATACTCCAATGCATGAAAACGCTGATCGACATCGTGCCCTGATATGACCAGGCAAAGATCCATATCACTGCTCTCTCCGCCAAAACCTGATACGCTGGATCCGACAATGTACAAACCGCATTGATGCAAATAGTAGCTCTGTTATTTTGAAAAAGAAACGACTGTTTTACTGGGAAATCCGGGAATAAGATAACAACCAATATTCACTCTAATGTAGTTGTGGACCATTTCTCGAAGTCGTAGTTTACGCCGCAGAGTATCTTGAGTTTGTTCGTGGCTGGTGTACTTACACCAAATGGCATGGGATAACTACATTAATAACAATTTTCAATGTGGGGAGGTTAGGATTTGAAATTTACTTTTGTCAGATACCCTATCCCATTCGCTTCCATTGAGCAAACTGTCGGGCCGGTGTGAACGTAGCTGAATGTTAAGTAGGCAGGCTGATGGGACTATGGGCGGCAAACCTTCGCAGCAGTCCTGGAAACGGCGTTTGGGACGGGAGGCCACAGGTTCCCCGCCGCTCGGTTTTGCTGATGAAGGATTAAGAAGGGGACTTGGGCTACGACTTGTTCGATTGTTCTGGTAGTGCCGTTTTGTTCCCCTTGGTTCGTTACTGTCGACACTGCCGCTGCAGCCACTTCCTCCATTATTTCCCCTAATGAAACAGGAACCCCTTGGAATTTGTAAAAAAAACAACAAAAAAACAACACACCGTCAATTCTTCGATCATCGAATAGTACCTAATTTGGCTGCTTTTTGGGAATGCGTGCCTGTACTTTTGAAAGTGGCCGGGCGTTGACGATTGAGATGAGATTCCGCTATCTGTGGGAGAAAGTGATCTGATCTCAGTATTTTTCCGACAGTCAATCGCCATCAAGGGATGATTCAACTCGTTAAATTTCTCACAATGACGTCTCTCCTGCTCATCATCACAGCTTTGAAATACTTCATCTTCATATTTTGATGGGCAAACATTTGACTGTGGGATTGACCTGCAAGAGAATAATGGGCTAGGCTGGCTCTGGTCTCGCTGACAAACATTGTTTGAAATTTCCGCATAATACTTTTGATTGAATGATGATGAACTACATGGTGGGTTTTCATTCAGATGGTGGTGAGACAAGGATCTATACATGCCTGCATGAGGATTCCTATGGACAGGGTGAGGGGGATACCTCATATTGCAGTTGGGCATGTAGTTCATCAGGGACGGGGAAAAAGGTTGAAGATTTTCACTTTGAAACATTATCTAGGAAAGAAACAGACGTTAGACGAACAGATGCGTTTCAGGCACTCGAAGGCTGGAGATCCTACTTTTCCGAAAGGATCTGCAACAATGTAATAGTGGAGAGGGTGCATCCGATTTCTAACACCGCCTTCTGAGTCTGTAAACAGCAGCAAAATATAACTGACGGCAAGAAATGGCCAAGTATTACGCGATTGAATGATAGAATCAAGAGAAAACGTTCTCCCTCATTCCTTTTCTTATTAAAAAAGCCTTTTTCAAAAAGCCGGATTAAATTATACATGTGACCACTTGTACGTCAACTTCAAATGATTCTAGCAGAAGGCGCAACCCAGCCAAACCTGCGGTGCCAAATTTTTAAACGAAAACGATAAGAAAAAAAAAAAAAACCTTCGAATTGTCGTTTGTCGATCTGTTCACTGTTCTGTTGTTTACCTGTCTCGGCTCTCGGGTCTATGACTCTCCGTCTGGTATGCTAGCCCGTCACCGTACCAGCAATTTATTCCATAAAACTGTCTATACAATAAAACGAATCACATTTGAAATCGATAGTATCCGTTGTGTGTGCTAATTTGACAAATTTATTGAATCATCAGTGTTTCTTCGGAACAATGGAACATATTGTTTACGATTGTTTTGTCGTTTAGATTTTTTTATTTCGTAAGAAAAATAATAGTTCATAATCAAACAATGATACCGTCTATTCGTGGCTTAAAATATTTATCGTTGGGGTATTTCAAAGGTCACATTTCAATTAAATGTAACGGTTATTCTACGACATTTCCAAATGGCCAACCGGTCTAAGGCGCCAAACAAAAGTGTACAAACAGTTTTCATCAACGACGTACGGGGTATGCAGAGATAAGATTCAAATCCTATTATTTGATAAAATGTTTTTTTCCATCGAGACTGTGTGTGTCTTATCGATTCGAAATTAGGGAAATTCAAAGTTCAGCAATGTTGACCAGTTCAGATCGCGTTTCAACTTTCAAGTTCGTGATCTTTAGAGATTTCTGGTAATGTCCTTCCACTCTTCTTTGCAAAATAATGCCTCAACTTCTTTTCCGTTTGTTCTATTTTTGTTAAGGACAATAGGTTTCCTCACATCAGGAAGTTTTTTTTTTTTTACATTACTCATCTAGAACTTGGAGCTGTAAGATAATATAGTTTTTAAATCTAGGAAACCAAATAGTATAATGGACTTTTCATTGCGATTAGAACAGCTGTTAAAAAAAACATCAAAGCAATTCTATATGATTGCGTATCAACGAGATCGGAATCGATGTTGTGAAAGTGCCTGATGTTTTCCCAGTAAGAAAGTTTAGTTGTCGTTTCGCAAGAGTTAGTTTGGTACGTACTGAAATTTGAAACTGAAAATTGCGGCCAAACAGAAACTTTCCTGAGTACTTTAAGATTTCATCTTCAAAACAAATGAAATAAACTCCATCTAACTGATTTCATAGCGAACACATTCAAGTTTAAATAAGGTTAGAACTTGAAAATAAATTTTGTTTCATGAAAGCGAGTAGTATCACATGATCGAGCCAGTGCCTCTTGGAAAGAATCTAGAGGCACGAATTCGTGCTTGGGTGCCACCAACGACCCCTGTTTAGCCATGTTGCAAAGCATCGCCAACATATCCTTCCTAAACATGGATAGATTGATCGGAAGAAGTATAGTGATTCTAGTAGGATAAAGTTTAGGCTATCATTACCGTTCGGTGGAGTTAGAACCATGCTGCCAGTTCCAGCGCGTCATCCAGTATCCAACAAGACGAATATTCTTAAAAATGAAAGCAGATGTCGGTACTATAAGCGGCTGTCGTGACATTCCTCCATAGGTGACCAGTGTGCCGTTTTCTGCCATAGCTTTTACGAGTTCAATCACGGCCTTCCCACTAACGCAATTTAACACTAATTTCGGCTGAGCAAGTTTTCCGTTTTTGAACAGTTTGGACGCCCGGAATTCTTCTTCAGTTAAAACGTAGTCGGCTCCTAGATCTTGCAAGTCTTGCTTCAATTTCTCGATTCCTTCTCTATTCCGTAATATGTTGACGGTCCGGAAACCTAAATGACGGGCGATTTGGATGACATTTTGTCCTACGGCGCTGTTGGCTGCATTTTGCAAGACTGTATCGCCTTTACTAAGTGTTTCGAAATCCTGGAGCATTCGAAAGGCTGTGCAAGGATTTACTGCTAAAGTTGCAGCCATGGCTGGATCCAAATCATTTGGAATTTTGATCAAATTCTTTTCCTCTTCAAGTGCATAAGACCGCCAGGTTCCCCATGCATTTGTTCCAGGTATGACCCAGTCTCCAACTTTTAGGTTTTTCACTTCACTTCCAGCTTTTTCTATGATGCCGAAACCTTCATTCCCTAGTGTAAACGGCAAGTTAGGCTTCACTCCGTACACTCCTTGGATTGTGTTTATGTCTGCTGGATTGATTGGAGCTTGAAGCATTTTTACAAGAACCTTTAGTTTAAGAAAACGACAAACAGATTCCGTTAGATTTAATGTAACTCGTATCTTTCGGAGAAAAAGTTACTTGCTTGCTAGCCATGTCTGCCAATTGTAAAGCAAACTCTTCCTTCTTGACAACTTTAGCAGGATCCCCAAATTCTGTCAGGAAAAGTTTCGACGAGTCAACGTGTTGATATCTTACGTAACATCGAGTAAAACGTGGTGAAAATTTTCTAAATAATGCAAAAGTGCCCATGGTGCAAACACTTAAATGTAGTAAGTAAATTTGCTATCCTTTCACCACTTTTCACGTGGCGGAAACGTTGTAAACAACACCAAACTGCGTACCGATTGGTTATAGCAGACGAATTCTTGTAAAACGAGCAGCTGATCGTTATCGTCGAATAGATCCTTCGTTCTACTTCATCACTCTTTTCCACAAGTTCGGCAAGTTCAAACATCATGGCTTACTTTTGCCAAAATGTGTTAAAGATTGCCGGGTCTTCGATCGCTAACCAGAGCCGTTCAGCCCGGTTTGCAGCTTATCGCTTAGCATCAAGTAATCAGAACAAATAAATGTTCGCATGTCAAGGCTCTATTCTCTAATCATGGTTCCCTTTTTCAGCGGCGGTTCCTTCTTATCAACACATCATCATAGAGAAACAAGGAGCAAAAACGAATGTCGGTGTCATCACCTTGAACCGTCCAAAAGCTCTGAATGCTCTCTGTGATGCATTGATGCGAGAAGTGAGTGATGCCCTAGACGATTTGGAGAAGGACAAGGATGTTGGAGCAGTTATCATAACTGGCAGCGAAAAGGCTTTTGCTGCTGGTAACTTAGATGTTAAATTGACATGTGACAAAACATAACATCACATTTACTACTAGGTGCCGACATCAAGGAGATGCAGAACAATACTTTTGCACGTGTTTATGGAGGTAACTTTCTAAACCATTGGAACAGGGTAGCTCAGTGCAAAAAACCAGTCATCGCAGCAGTAAATGGCTATGCTGTAAGTTGCTAGACATTTAAAACTGCTATTGCTATATTTAGTAATATCTTTATTGAATAGCTTGGAGGTGGCTGTGAATTGGCAATGATGTGCGATATTATCCTTGCTGGTGAGAATGCCAAATTCGGTCAGCCCGAAATCGCGATTGGTACTATTCCCGGAGCCGGAGGCACTCAGCGCTTGATTCGTAGCATCGGAAAGTCTAAAGCTATGGAAATGTGCCTAACTGGTTTGCCAATCACAGCTCAAGAAGCTGAAAAATTAGGTAAGATATACATGTTTTATTGCTTGGATGAATTTCGTGTTCCTATTTGCTTTTCCTAGGTCTGGTCAGTCGAATTTGTGCACCGAAAGAATTGGTTTCCGAGGCAGTTAAGATGGGCGAGAAGATAGCCTCACATTCTAAATTGATCGTGGCCATGTGTAAAGAGAGTGTCAATCAGGCTTACGAGACCACGCTTCAGGAAGGTCTTTTATTCGAAAAACGTACTTTCCACACCACTTTTGCCACGGTTCGTTGTATAAATTTCAACAGATTAAATAATTCTTATGCTACATTTGTGCATCTTCCCTAGGATGATCGTAAGGAAGGTATGACTGCCTTCGCCGAAAAGCGTCAACCCAATTTTACTGACAGTTAAAAATGTCTCACCACCCCCAGTACCAGAACGTAATGATTCAGACTGTACGTCGTCCTTTTTATACAGACAAATGTTAAATATATCAAGCTTGAGTCTATTGAAATAAAAACGCCAAACAACGTACACAACAGGTTCTTTTTTTTCTTCTTTTTCTTTTCTTTTTTTTTTTTTTTTCTAGAAGAATCGCAATTTTGTTTCTGTATTGAAAGAAAATCCAGTATCCAAAGCGTATGGGTTCAAGAAGGAGGGAGAGACATCGGATTATTATAAGATCACGTCAAGGAGTTGGATCCGAACGGTCGTCAATCTGTTCCCAAGTTGCGGTAGTTTTCTACGAATGAAAACCCTTGGGGGTGCGTCTTTGTTCGTTACAAGCAGAGGCCAACGATGCTGCAAAACGGATGGCAGGTGCAGAACTGGATAGACTTGCGCACGACTAGATATAGTTGATGCTTGAAAAAACCGTACACGGCTAGAAAAATCACACCTATTTTGGGTGGAGGAGGAGGAGGTGGAGGGTGTTCACAGACAGTTTTGATTGACGAGCAATAACACACACACTGGATTCGGGTTAAGGTGATTTGGGTTTGTTGGAATCACATTCAATTGGAGAGAGAAAGAGCAAGAAGAGACTGAGAGAAGTGATTAGATGGAGAAGTTAACAGATAATTTTAAAAATCTGGCTATGATGATATTCCTTTTGTTAGGATTTGATATAATATTATTATAATATTTTGAGATTTACAAAGGGGTCACAGGCTAGAAGGTGGGCGGAGCGGGGGGATGGTTTGTGTACATTGGGTGATGACGATGTTTGATAAATCATATAATTTTTGTTTGATGTTTCTTTCTTTGGTTATTAATTCAGATAATGATGTTAGTAAATGATTTGAATATAAAACAACGACAAAACAAAAGTGAAGTTTCCGAGAGGGGTGGTTTATCTTCTCGTTTTCAACAACGAGACAGTGTTTTTGTGTCTTAGCCTGGAACGATAAGAAAAACTATTTGAAAGCCTCCCACGTATTCTGCGGATTGATGTTGAAGAACAGTTTGGGGCTGGGCGGTGGGCTCAGAAAGACGTGACGCATACCTTCCAGCTCCTCGGCCATCAGGCTCAGTTTGCGGCCTCCCAGTCCAGTGTTGCCTTGGGGCGGTCGCGTTTTCGGCGAACCGGAACACGAAGAACGCGGCGACGACGGCGCGTTGGGTGACGTCGACCCCGTCGTTGGCGACGCGGTACAGCTCCGGCTGAATCCCGTTCCACTTCCGGCACCTCGCGAACTGTTGGAACTTGCCCCGGGACTTCCTGGATTACTTCCGGGTCCTCCGCCCCCACCTTGCTGTTCCAGCCGGATGCGCAAATCTTTCCGGCTGTTCAGTCGCGCCATTCGAGACACACCGCCTCGACCGGCCGGAGGCGGTGAAGCCGAAACGTCATCCCTTTTGAATAATAATTTTGTTTATAAAAAATAAAATAAATAAAATTAACATTAACGATTAAACGAGTTCACTACTCGTTTAAACAGTATTGAAAAAGAAAATGTCTGTGTCCTGTACATTAGATACCTTCGGCTCAGATTTCTAGCTGGAATGGGGGTGGTGGAGACGGGCGTCGCGGCGCAATTATTGGCCGATCCGCCACCGAGATTGTTCAATTGGATTCGGTACAGCCGGAAGGGTTTGCCATCTGGTGAAGCTGTAAAATGGGGAGAAAAGAAAAAAAAATCCAAACAGATGTTTGATTACGTAAACAAAATGTTTCCTTTTTTTCCTCCCCCGCATTGGGTTCACGAGAGATAAAAAAAACAAAACAATTAAATAGAAAAAACAAAAACAAAAAACAAATCTGAGGTTTTACAATGAGGCGACGAAGGCGGAGACGAATCCTTGTGATCCATGCGTGTACCTCGCAGACTGAAGAACTCGGGTGCCGTTGTGGCAAAGAAGACGTCGCTCTTGGAAGTAATGAGCGACAAACGGGGCATGACCATCGCCTGGATCAGGTTGCCATTAATGACTAGTCGCACTTCAATTGAATCAGCCGTAAAGGCCAAAATGTACGGGAAAGCGCAGACTGAAATCAAGAGCCACAACAAGTATTTAGAAAACATGAGAAATTAATCAACTGGCAAATGGATTTTTTTTTCACTACCTATACTTTCCGGCACCGAATTCCAATGAAAATCGTGCTCGCTGGACGCATTGATTTCGTCCAATTTTTGAAAATGGCACGTATCTAGCCAATTCATTTCAAAAATAACAACATTAATTCATGTCATCGCTATGAAAATACTTTTTTTTTTTTAATGTCAATGTCAAAGTTACTGTTGAAACAAAGAAGCAATTCTGGCTCTTCGTCCTCGTAGACGTCGATGGCGGCCACTAGATGGGCCCACTTGCCTTCGACATTGTAAAATCTTTTCGTCTCGCTGGTGCGCTCGTTGATCAAATCGAACTGGTGTCGATAACCGACGCAAATCTGATTCTCTCCTTGGCCACCAGCCGAGTAGCAATTGCCTGAATCGATCAGCGTCAAAACAAGCGGAGACTCGCTCACCTGGAACTCCTGTTGAGCCATACCCAAGAAAAATGATTTACCCAATTTCATCTCGCCCTTTCGCGGCCATTTTTTTTTATTATTTGATTTATTTTTACCCTTAAATATTGAAAGCCTTCGACCGTGTCTGTATCGCTCGTCGGACACCAGGCCGTCCAGGCAGCCGAATGGCGCCATTGAAGTAAAAGGATTTTTTTACCGACAGCTACCGCCTATACAAATGAAAATGAGAATGCTGGAGAAAAAACAAATTCAAGTTCCAGGAGTTTTATTTTATTTTTTTTAATACCATCCGAAGATGAGATCCTCCCAGTCTGGAAACGGCGTACAGGTGAGTGCCTATAACCAAAATTTAAAAAAAAAAATTTATTCTAATTCAATTTCACTCAAAAAATTAAGTCAACTGGAAAAACACCTTTTGTTCGTTCCAGGCGCTGGTCTTTCAAATGTTGGCGGCTGAAAGCGGCTGGCTCGGATCCGCAGGCGTCCGATTCGAAGCTGGACAAGCGGAAGACATGCATCCGGCTGTCCCTTCCGCGATCGGTGCGCACCAATAGGATGCCATGAGCTTCGACGACAGTCAGCTGTTTGATCTGAACCGATTTGTCGAAGATCATGCGACAGGTACCTCCCTCTGATGTCAATCACAAATAATATTAATCAAACCCGAAAATGGTCGGCTTTCGGTGGGGTCACAAGGGATAGCCGCACACATTATTTTTGATCATTTGATTATTTTATACCCCCCGTCCCCCTCCCCTTTCCATCGTAATTGCGTAATCTTATACCTTCGACGACAAAGACGCCCGATTCGGTGGCCAGGATGAGACGATTATCGGACCACGAGTCGCCGCAAATGATTTCGTAGTGGAAATCCGGATAAAAGCACTGCGGCTCCCACGGCTAGGGACACGGTAACACAAAACAACAATGTTCCATCAATAATTAACCAGATTAGTTTCTACCAGCTCTGCTTTCTACCATCAAACAGCAACCAAAAAAATAAAGTGAGAGTTGAGACGATGGATGAGCGCGGACCTCATGATTTGCCCAAGCTCCATCGTTAATTATCGAGGAAAACTACTTGCTGTATAGTTAAGATTACACGTGATTTTGTGTTTTTTTTTTAAATTACCGAACGTCGAAATAGTCCGGTATTAGCCAGACTGGTCGGAGCGTCGCCTTTAACAATCGTGTCCAATTTCAGGGCTTGACCGACGCGAACGAATTCCACCTGACGAGCTTCCTCCCGCCGTCTGGAACTGCGTCCCCCTTCAGGAAGCACTTCGCTCAACGCTCTTCTCTGTAGACTCTGCGTTTAAATGGAATCGATTGAGCATTCGCGACGGCTACGTGCGCCACTGAAATTCATTCAAATGCATGAATAAAAGGAAGACAATCTTACCCCGCGATGTTCCGTCATAACCTCTGCGTACATGTCTCTAATGAGCATGTCCAGTGTGCGTTCGCGCTTCTGCGAAAAGATGGGCGTGTTGAACGCTGCCTTTTCGCCATTAATGACTGTTGTCGTTTGTCCGCCATTGGGTAAAAGGGGGAAAATGATATTGCAAAGTTAGTAGATTGGACAACATCAAACGCTTACGAAAAATAACCCTATTGTTGCTGCAACAACAACAACAACAACGAGAAATCGATTGATGTAGGCTCGAAAACTTACGTTTGACCAGTAGAAATTCACGGAAATCGGGCACTTTGGGGAAGATGGGCGGCGATGGCAACGATGGACCGAAAAGGGGCACCGACTCTTCCGAATAAATGTGGAACCGGTAGGCGTCCTCGCCCGGTAAATACGTCACCAATGCAAAGATATCTTTGTTTTTGTTTTGTTTTGTTTTTTTAAAATGTACGTTCAAGAGAAAAATAAATAAATCATTCAAAATTACATTAAATGAACATTTGTTTGTTTGTTGTTGTTTTCGATTACGTGTGAATTGAGATTTGATGCAGTTGGGTGAAAAGGCGGCCATCTCTTCAGGTGTGCCATCAAGAAAGACGATGTTGACGATATCATTACCGATGTGCCTTTTCCTTTCCAACTGGCAAACAAAAACAAATAATAATCAGACACAAATAAACAACGCCACTACATCTCATTATAACGATCATCTAATAGAAGAGCCAGCAACAAACAAACAAACAAACACATCCATTCCAAACGTACTTGTTGCTTGTTATCCTTTGAATAGGGCAGCAGAGTGGAGACGTGAAACATTATCTCGTGCCCTTCGTAGATGGTGTGGACCGAGTAGGCTCCGGTCATGTCTCCTGCCATCGGTAAATGGATATCGAAAATCTTTTTTTTTAAAGACATTTTGCGCTACATCTCTATTTAGAAACACAACAACAACAGCATGATACGTATACAGATGGCGTAGACATACGCATTGTATATATATATAAATAAACATATACGAAAAAAGAAAGAGAGACTGATCAATACCCTAGCCCGAGCTGGATACTACAGATAGATAAGAGAAGCGATGGCAGGGGGGGGCAGGAGACTTGTTTTCTCTCTGTGCACACACACACACACAAAGGAAAAGGACTTGATGGAAGCGTGTAACAAGCTTTCGACTTTGATCCACGAGCGAAATTTTTTCAGAGTGTTTTCTTCCGCCCTTGACGCAGCTACGAAAGGGAAGGCTATCCACTCATACGCCAACCGTTTTCGCTACCCTTTTTCATCGATCCCCACGCAAGTTTTTGCTGAAAGAAGGAGAAGAAGAAGGAAAAAAAAAGAGCCTCTCTTTGGGCGTAAAGGGCTTGATTGCTCTAGAACCTTTAACGCACAAATATTCAATCATTCAGCCAAAACGACATTTGGAGCGACGGCAACGACATGTAGAACACACAAGTTGTTTCGCATTCAATTTAACCATCCCTTTGCTCCGCCATCTGCATTTTGTTACGAGTCCTTTTTTTTTTTTTTTCAGTTTAAAGTGGTGCCTATGTTATCGACATTTCCAGCCAATCGACAACAATGGGCCTTTTGTAGACACAATAGCAGCGGTCAATTGTGTGCTCGGGGGGGATTGTAACGGGGAAGAATAAAAAAGAAAAAGCTTCACCAGAACTGAATTGGGATGTGGCTAAAAGGATCGGGATCGTTACCATTTCAGCGCATATATTTGATTTAAATTAAATCATTATCATGTTTACCTTTAACGTCGAGGCCACCGCGGTACTTGTCCCAACCTTTCAGACGGATCTTGTTGCCCAAAATGGTGAGGAATCGTTCAAACTCTTTGCTACCGCGTTCTTTTGTTTTAGTAAAAATAAAAAAATCATATTTTAATTGACAATTAAACTATCAAATAATTAGAAATAAACAAACGTACCATTGCTAAACATTTCATCGTCGGATGCTTGTCCAGCTTTGGCGTAGAGGACACCGAATTTGAAATTGACCGAACCTTCTTGTTCTTCCAACAACAATAAGCTCTGGCCGAATTTTAGACAATCATGTGCAACAAATTGGAAATGTAATAATAATAGAAAAAAAAATAAAAAGAAAACAATTACCTTTTGCAGTTCAGGAGAGACAACCTCTTTGGGGCTCTTTTCTAGACGGTCCATGTTCTGGAAATTGCTGTGGTAATTGGCAATCGGAAACGAATAACAATAAAGAGGCCGCCGTGATTGAGTTATACACAATGTCTCGATAAGACATCGAAAATTGACAACAACAACAACAACGACAACAACAAAAGGGAGTCACCTCAATATCTGTTTGACGTTCAATGGCCGACCGGGCGTGTGCGGCAGATAGATTTTCTGAGCTCCCTAAAAATTGGATGCCAATTTGAATTATTCATTAATTTTTTTTTTATTATGCAAATAGACAACACATTTGAATATATATAGTATATTTATATACCCACAATAATTGATAAGTATAAAGAATTTAAAATAAAAAATGAATAAATAAATAAAAAGACTTGCCGTTTTCTTCCAGAGAATGGCTTTGTACTGCGGTGCGCCCTGATTGTTGGAATCCGTCAGGACAACGGAGATGAAGAATGGCTGTTTCTCACTGTCGGTGCCCACGTAAATTTGATGCACTGAGATATTTGAAAAGAAAACACACAAAAATGATTAAATTTGATATATTTCCAAACGAAAGTAAATCAAATTGTTTGTTTTTTCTTGGCATTGTGTTCGAAACTTACATTTGCCAAGAAAGTATTTGAAATACCAGCGCGTCTGGTACTCTGGATTCTCTAGAACGGGCGTCGTCGGTGAATTGTAGACCTGAATTGAATATCGGCCATACACGGGTGTGTGCACCATATGAGCCAAAATCAACATAAATCTATCAGAACATTCAAATCGGTGCGTTGCGTTGCGATTTATACTTCATCTCTGTCGCCGACTCCTTCGCCGTTCTCCAGCCGGAACCGCCGGCACTTCATCGAATCTCCCCCGCTCTCAGTCTCGGTTTGCGGCAGCTGTTCACATCAACACACACGCAGATTTAGAATAAAAACAAAGATAAATACCAAGACGTCCACAGCTTGAATTGACATCAATTAAGCGGCGACTTCCGTCACTTGTTATTAGTTTTGGACACTGTGCGCAGTTGCCCCCCAATCATTACATTCTATACAACGTACTACGCTCGCAAGCCAAAACACAATCACACACATTATGCAGAAAGAATAATTTGAAGGAAAAAGGAAGTGCCTCTCTTTATGTTTCTGTTCATCTCAAACGATTGATTGAATTGATTGAATTTCCTTTCGTACTCGGACGGCCCTAGCAGAGACGTCATCTGGCTGTGCTTCGCTTTCCCAATCTGATATTGATTTTGATTTCTTTCAATCTCTGTTGAAACTAAGATTGCCAACACATTTCTTTAGGATAAAAAAAAAATTGCATCTCCCCATCGTCCAGTCAAACGATGGGAGATTCAAAAATTACAAGCAGATCGCCGTCAGACTCTGCCCAGCAGCGGCCAATCAAAGATTAATTTTCTTTTTTTTCGCATCGATAAATTCACTAGCAGATCCATACAGTTCAGGTAGGGGTTACCAGTCGCACACATTTAATGGAGGGATCCATTTTATTTATTTTTATTCTATTGATTGACTGTATTGCGTTGGGGGTAAGCGAAACGTTTGAGACTTTCTTCTTCCCCCCAAGTATATTCAAAAGATTGACATGTCAAGCGTGGCTAACAACAAGGAGAAGTAGGGGACCAAAAGAGAGAGAGAGGTGGGGTTTTTAGATCCTACCAGTTCCACCGATCCGTAATGACGACGACTGAATGCTCCTCGCCGAGAGACCAGATCTGACGAAGACGAACTGAAACGAGAGACGGAGAAAATATTAGAAATAAAAATCATTTCATCTTGCAGCAACAACAACAACAACAACGAAAAAAAAGAGAGCCTAGTCAATAATTTAGCGTCGCATTAGCTCACATTCGTATGCTAATAATCGATCCATTTCGTATGCAAATGTTCGTGCAATCGACCAGTTTTTGTTTGTTTTTTTTTGTTAGTTACGAGTGAATGGAACCGATTAACCAAACAGCTGATTACCGTTTGTTTCCCCCATTTCTTTATTTTGTGTACGTGTGTGTATCGTTCGTTGGCCTAATCAAAGCCAACCATGTTTTTCTTTATTCGCTGCAACTCAAAGATGATGGAGTTGTGTATTTTATCGGGGATTTGGGTCCGTGATTGTGTCATTCTCTTTCCCAAATCGATACGAAAAGGATTGTGTCTCCTTCGGCCTGGATCGCGCACGACATCCACAATACATCCATTTGTACACGCCTTTTTTTTTTTAAACCCATAAAATCCCACTTATCCAGGGCCTTTTCGTGTGTGTGTGTGTTAAGTACGTATGTTTTCTGGTGACAAGAAGGCCGTCGGCTAACAAAAAAAAAAACAAACAAACATAATACACGAAAACTCCATCACACGCCAGAGACATGTGACCCATTCACGCCCAACCTGATGGCTCAAAATAAATACGTGTTTTGCTGGCCCTTTTTTATTATCGACTTGCCAGCTTCTTTTCAGAGCTGTGCCGTAAGCGCCATTCACTCTGGAGACCTGGACAAGAAGCTGTCCATAAAAAAAAAGAAAGAAAAAGAAATGGCCGATTTGAGGTTTTGTTTTATTGTGGGGACGATCCAATTGACCGCAAGTAGAAAATAAAAGAAAAACAAAACACACAAAGGTGCAATTCTCTCGTGAAAGGTGGGCATTTTTATTATATGGGGCCAGCGTCAAAGAAACGGGCTAATCCAGGCGGGGATTCTGCTGAGTTTTTTTTTCTCCATACAATAATCCTTTCTTATCCATTACGTCACAACCCCCCGTGGCACTCTAACCGATCCGTTATCAATAAATTTATTTTTAAAAAAACTTGTTGCTTTGTAAACAATTCGTGCAAGAAAACATTTCATTCGATTACAATCATAATTTGTTTTCGTTTTCCATGGGGGTTTGTGAGTAAAGCCCCCCCCCCCCCACTAAAAAAAATTGAATCAAAAGATTGACGGGCTGTAATTTTTGTTTTAAATCAAACATCAACGAAAATGGAGGGAAATAGTCACGTGACACGCACTCGGTACGTTCGCATTAGACGTTCGGGATTTTCTTTTCTTCTCTCTTCATTTGATTCCTAACTTTTTTTGGCTCGATCCTCGTGAGCGAGCCCCTTTCGCCCCATTCCCTTCATTTCGTCTTAAATCGAGCTCGTTGATTAAAGCCTCTACTCACACACACGGAGAGAGGGAGACTGTCAAGAGAGAGAAATGAGGAGCGATGAGAGAAGCGCACACACACACACACACACACACACACACACAAAAGAAAGAGAGAAGCCATCAAGAAAAAAGGAACGAGAGTCTTTTGATCCGGTGTGATCCACTACACTGTTGTTAGATGGATTTTTCTCCTCCCATTGCATCCTTTTCCTTCTGGATACCCTCCCACATTGACTAAAACCTCATTCTCTTCGATTTTCTCATTGATGAGAGCTTCGGAGTCGAGCAACAACAAAAAGGACAGAGCCCGGATGCTGGTTCGAGAAAAGAGGAAAAAAGGAAGGAAGGATTACATTTGCCTTCGCTGGCAAACAAGAGAGCAGGTAAGAGGGAAGCCCTTCTCTTCCATATCTTCACCAAAGAGTTTGACATCCAGCCCGGAGAGAGAGAGAGACAGATGAAAGGCAAAGGAGGTTTCGTCATTGCTGGTAAATAGGGTTTCGGCCATCAATTGCCGAGTCCAGTTTGCGTTCACGAGGAGTTTCGTTGGAAACTTGGGAACCCCCTCACCCCTTTTTTTTTTGTTGTTGCAGTGCAAACAGCCAACAATAGGGCGGAGGGCGAGTTTGAATCTGATCAAAAGGCCAGTTCTCATTTCCTCGGGGGCTTCTAACATGTTTTACAAGAGAAGCCCGGATACACGCACACATTTTATTTATTTTTTGATAAAGAAATAAATAAAAGAGTCTATGACCTGTCAACTGCACATTCAACAGCTGTTGCATCCATGTCCAAACAATCAAAAACTGGGCTACGAAAACGCTTTGATCCCTCAACTCACCAAAAATAGAAGATGGAAACGCATCCAATTTGGTTTTGGCCATCATTTCAATCAATTAAATGCGACATCAAATTTCCCAAAGAAGAGGTGAATGATTTGAATCATTTCAAAATGCATAAAGAAAAAAAAGGGTAAGAAACACACACATAACAATTGTTGATGCTTTGCCATCGGGTTAGGCAGCGTCATTTAGATGCTACCTGTACTTCTTGCGGTGTGTGTACACCGGCAGCGTATTGATCCCGGGACATTAGAGCGTCGGTGCCCGGACTTGTTCTGGAGATTTCAATTTGATCCAACCCAATTTTGGTTTTTTTTTCAGGGGGATGGGGGGGACGTAGTCAAGAAGAAGATGACTTTGCTCCTTCAGACAATAGAAATAAAATTCAGGGAAGTAGAAGAGACGGGGTAGTTGGTGCGTTCATTGTTTCTTTGAACAATAACAGCCAGTCAAAAGTCTCCCCATTTTGTGAATGTCATTTCATCATTGAACAAACCCGCGAGATGTTTGCGTGAAATTAAAAAAAAAAACACAACACGAACGCACAACCTTCTTTTCTTGCTCGAAATAAAAAGAAAAAAAAGAAACAGGTGGTTGTACGCGACAGGAAAGAGACAAAGTTTCTATGCGGAGGGGCTTCTCTTATCCGCCCAGTCCCGCATCCTTCTTCTTTCTTTTCACTCGGGCTGTTTCCATCGAGCAACACCCGAGTCGTATACCTCCCCCCCTTCCTTTTGCCATGTCCCTCTCTCTCTCTCTCTCTCTCTCCTCTTCGTTTCTCTCCATTCGCCCTCCAGTGAACACACATCAACATATTGATCCGCTCCAACAATATATTCTCGGTGCGTCTCGGTGGCCCGTTCTAAAGAAAACCACCATCCGTAAAAGGCCTCCCCCCCCCCAAAAAAAAATAGATTTTGCATCTTCTTTTTTTTTATTTCCTATTTAAAAAAGGATGGCGAGAAAAAAAAACCCCCCAAAAAAAAAACTTACACGGCCATTGAAGTTCGCCTTTTACGTAAAAGATCTTGAACGTTTCCGGAGACGGCGGCACTGCCGTCCTCGCGGCACGTTTCCACCCGTATGAGCGGCATGGCGTGTGGAACGCACAGCGATTTGGAACGGTCGCGTTTCGGTGGGCAGAAACCCACGGCCGATGGGTTGTCCGTGTTGTTGGTGGCGGCTTGCGATCGGTTGCGATCGCGGAACAAAATCGAAGACAATTTCATTTTTGGTTTTCGGTTTTTTCTTCGATTTCAATTGCAAAATCAAATGTGGCCACCACTTGTTCAACTGTCACCACCGAAAAAATCAGAAATAACAAAATCCCGCCGTGTTCATGTCTCGCGCAGACGGGAAATTTGAATAAAGGCACACAGCACACGCGTCTATTATTTCTTGAAATATTTTTCACAGCCACCGAAAAATGAAAACAAAAACAAAAACAAAAAAGTAACACATTCGAGTAGCGGATGTGGCAGCAGCGGCCGCTGCTGTGCTATCGCAACGGACGCAACAGCAAGATTAAAATTAAAGTATTTTTATTTGATTTTTTTCAAATAGTAGAACAGGAGAGAGCGCGCAAACGGACCGACCACACAGCGCAGCGACCCCCCACTCACGCTGAACACAGTCCGTAGTTTGGCTGCTACTCGCACCACTCTGCCAAAGCCCTCCTCAGATATCAATTTGTGTGTTGTGAGTTGTATAGCCCCCTTTTTTTTTTTCTTCCTTTTTTAGGGTGAACGAGAGCCAGCCAGACGACGAGCATCTTGCGGCGCATGCCCCGAAAGCCAAACAGGGAAAAGAAAAGGATGTACTAGAACAGTTTTTCTTTTTCTTTTTCTTTTCTTTCTTCAAATGAATTACTACAAACTTAACAACTAGGTCTTTGCTCTTTGTATGCAGCGGCTACACCCCGTTGGCTCGCGTCCACTTTTGATTTGAATCGGCCACTTTGGCGGTTGATAAGGAAAGATGCCATCTCGATAGAATATGACGTGTTTTTAGGTCTCCTATTTGTTTTTGGTTTTTAAGTCGGGTTTTCCCTTTAAAGTAAAGTGGAAAGCTCAAATTAGATTCAATTCAGTGATAGAGCCCGTTTTGTTTTGGAAAAATCTATTTTGTCTCAAAGTGGTGCGGGAGAAAAGCGAACAATCTAACCGGGTCTGACTAGAATTGTCAACTTTTGTTTTTTTTGTTTTTGTTTTTTTTCATAGGGGGCATTTGATTATTTCATGAGATGACGTTACAATAACAACAACAGCAACAACATTAGTAGTAGAAGAAGAGAGAAAAAAAAAAAGAAACTTTCGTGACCGACTTCTAATTCTACTTTCAAGTTCTGGCAATCTGTCACGAGGATGATATACAATTAGTCGCCTACTTTTATTTTTATTATTTAGGTCATCAGAAAAGAAAAATTAATCAATCACGTGAACCGAGTGGTCCATTTGAGTAGAGTTTTGTTTGTTTTTGTTTTCCCCTTGTCTTTCTTTTACGTTATACGGGAAATGTCGTTCGCACAAGTCTACAACGCCATCTAGCAGTCATTTCCACAACCATTTCCAAAAACATTCCAACAGCTTCAATTGAAGCTCGCTGGGTGGCGCTAGCAGAAAGGAAAACGATTTCAATTTCGCGCAACAAGTTTTTCGTGTTCAACGGATAATTTATTTTCCAAGCATACATTTGAGACGTTCATCGATCTTCTCCTTCCTTTCCTTTCCTTTTTTTTTTTTTTTTTAATGACCACGCCAATAATAATTTCAACTTCTTTGGCTTCCGGCATCCACTCGACTTTTGCCAATACTCTACTCCCTCCAATTAAGAAACAACAGCATAAAGGAAACGGAGATCATTACTGTCAGTCGACCAATCCAACTTCCCTCCCCCCTCCGGAAAAAAAATATCCAAACGTGCCTTTTTTCTTCACTATAGTTTGTTTTGTTTTTTTTTCAAATCGAGTTACTCCTCACAATAGTCACACGCGTATTCCGATCGGCCGTAGGCTAAATGGCTGACGATTAGATCAAACGCTGGCAATAAAGAAAAGGTACACACGGAACACGTTGGCAAGTCCCGCGGCCAAGTCGGCCGGAACAACTCGAGCACGAAAAAAACAATTGCAGAGTCAAACTCTTGGATGTGTCCCACTGGAATTGCGTCGAACTTTGGGATTCTCTCCTTCCTCTCCGTATATTCAAATTGCGGGATTTGCAAACGGTGCGGATACACCAAAGAAGAGAGAAAAAGAAAACAAACTCCCAATTGTTCTTGAATAGTTCATTTCAAATTGTCGACGCGTCGTCGTTTTAAGTGTCGCATCAGGACATTTTCCACATCATTTCAATCACGTGCTGCCCTAAGCTTCAATATGCGTGATCGATACCAATATGCAAATCACTTGATTGGAAACTCTTCTTCTTCTTCTTTTTTCTTTTTAAATTATTTTCAATCGATCGATGGATCGAAGTCGTGGCCCTTTATCCGATTTACAAATCTTTGTTCCTTTGCCGTGTGTGTGTGTGTGTGTGTGTGTGAAAACTGAACTTGATCCACTTGGCTTTGTCGCTTTGATGCCCTACGACGTCCACTTGGCCACTCTTTGAAAGAAAAGAAAAATAAAAGAAAAATCGCCTTATAAATCTCATACGATGCTCCTTAAGTAATCGGATTTGCGCTTGTCGGTCAAAAATCAAATGTATCCCAATCTTTTCAAACACTTTATTCATTTTGGACGTCCAAGAGGAAAAGAAGGGAAGAATCACTTGTGTCTGTTTGGCGATCGTCTTCCTATGCAAACGTCAATCCGGCAGCGCATCACAAGAGCCGGGTTCATAGGAAACAGGGGGCAAAGAGATCCCGTTTTCTCAAAATAGGAAACGGATGGGATTTGAACAAGTCGCGCCATCTGCCATTTCACGTGAAGGATTTTTTTTTTTATTCCCGCGGTCATCGCACTTTGTGTTTGTTCTATTTCTTTCGCAACTCAATCAAAATAACGGGGGGGGGGGGAGGAAAAAGACCATCCACGCATTATTTGCGTAACGGACGGTGTTCCAGCGGATTTGCATATAAAGACGCCAAGCTGTTCAATCAACAATAACAAACCAATGATGAAAGAAAACTCGTCAAAAAAAGGTTAAACGATTTAAAATTCATCATTCTTTCTTTTTAATGTTTTCATGACAACCAAGGCCACGCCCACTTTATTTGCCACACACACACACACACACACACACACAGCTTCTGGCAATTGTTTGCTCATCGGGCAATAACTTCAACTTAAAAGAAAAGATCCCCCAACCCCCTAAAAAACAAAAGAAGAGTGATCGCAATATCCTTTTGTTCGATGCCCTATCGACAATTTGTGTGTCAACATTTGCCAAGACGCCAGCAAAAATCGACCCGGTTGCATAAGAAAACGATAACGTCTACTTAAAAAAAAAAAAAATAAATAAATAAATAAATCAAATCTGTGAAACAAAATCGCATGGCACAATGGCGGCATCGATATAAACAAACAATTTCATTTTTCAATTAACACAGCAAAACTCGTTTACACGAATAGCTGTTACAACAAAGTTAGCGATCGTCTAGCGGCGGATAATTGGCCATAAAGGGGTAGCGTCTTGTTGCGGTTTTTTCTATTTTCAAAAGAAGACGCTCAACAAAAGTTTAGCGCCAAAAGTATTTAAAAGCGCAGTAAAGTACCGAAGCCTCTGGCGCTAAGCCGCGGATGGCGTGACGACCAGCTGCCGCCACCTACTAACGGCCGCTCTCGTTCAATTATACACCAAAGTTGCTGTTTTCATTCGCCAGATTCATCAAAGTTGTTTTCAAACTTTGTCATCAACGACCCAGAGCGACATCTTTACGAAGAGATGAACTCGAATCCTTTCGGTTAAGTTTAATTCTTTTTTTTTTAATCGCGTTTTATTTGTTTGAAAATAGATGACGAATCATCGGATCAAACGCATCAATCCATTCGCTGTTTTATCACAAGGACTTGATGATCTCGTAAGCCTTTTCCGGTTCACGACCCTTTTGATATCATTCGACATTTAATGAAAGGTAACAGCGATACGAGCGGAAATAGCCCCCCCCCCGACGGATGTAACAAGGAGATCCGGTTGGAAATAAGCGACAGCAACAAAATGGGATGCAGTAACGACGAAATGATTCAAGTCCCATTTACAGATTGGCCTTTAATTTTATTTTTTTGTTACGAAGGGACGGGGAGAACGGGGGAACAAATGAAATGTTTTCTATTCACCACACAATACAAAATGGAGCACGTACGAAAGACATTTTTCGGGTCCACCCGTTTTCCACGTGTTGAATTAATACCAAGGCGCATCGCATGCGTGTCTAAAAGGTATACTACTGCTGGGACCCTCCTAATGTTATGACTCCAATCTATTGTTTATTTAAAGATTTTTTCCCTCTCTGCCGAGTTCCAATCGAAATCAAATGTTCAATCAAGGCTGAAATGTCAAACGATAACGAAGCAGGTCGTTTTTGATTTTATTTTTCGAGTGGTGTCATTTCGACAAAGGGCGGGGAAGAAAGGCTCGTCTAACAAGCGCTTTCTAATCAATTTGCATTTTTCAATCAAATAATGCAATCGACATTCCACTCGATGCCAGTTTAAGAACAACCGATGACGAGAAAACATCGTTGCTATCGTACCAGATCGAGTACCGTCTCTCTCGTGAGAAGAGAGTTTTGCCAAACTGATTGAAACACATTAAGACGTGCCCCTTTTCTTTCTAGTTGATTTTGGATTCGATTGAAGTAGAGGGAAATCTCAATTTGAATGTGGCGCACTTAAACTGCCACTGCCATTTGCTGCATCATTCTAGAAAATGTCGAAGTCGCCAATCAACGTTTGAATTTGAGAAACAAGGACGAGAAAATAAAAGAACAACATTTTTTTTTTACGGAACCCCTTCCATTCGTAAAATTTGATATTTGGAGGGGCTCGTTAGAATACCACAAACGAGTTCATTAACGACTAATTGGGTCTGGCTGCCTGATTTATTGACTGATTTGCCTTCCAAAAAAAAAGGGGGGGGGGGCTCGTGCGCGTTTCAACCGAACGGGAAATTCAAAACATTTCAAGTCGTTCATCCTTTTCCCGATTTGACATTAATTAGCTAGTTTCGAATAATCGGGAAAAACATGGCGTTGACACACTGTTGCAGACATCCAACAAGTTGATCCTTTTTTTCTTCTTTAATTTCTAATGACAACTAAGAAAACAATGCGATTGAATTTCAGGAAATTCAATTCCAAGTTTAAAAAAAAAAAGAATTTCAACAAGAAAAAAAAAAAAAAACACGTTTCAATTTTAAATACAACCAAAAGGATGAGAAACTGGAACCTTGTAAGACGTCACTTACTCTTCCCACGTAAACATCTGAACAAGAGAAAAAAATAAAATCTTAAAAACACAAAAGAAAATTCGTCCAACATTCGATCGTCACTGTTCAATGCCATTATCAATCAGTTCGCTATTGATCGTTTCCTTTTGTGCTCACAATACAACCAAATGATCCATTTATTATGCAAAAATAATGATAAAGGCAAGAAGTTGCCGAACCCCATAGCATCCGGAAATCTGTCGTTAGGTAACCCCTACCCACGCACAACAAAGTTGCAATCAAACGGTCCAGCCGTCCTTTTCACGCAGTTGCAAAACACCTGTGACGCATCAATTACGTGTACATTTCCAGGTATGCAATGGCAAGTACTTGCCCCTTTCCCCCCCCCCCACCCACATTTAATTACATTTAATGCATTTTTTTTTAAATACATATTTTAGCTTGTTACCATGGGCGTGTTAGCCGGCCACGATCAGAGACAAGTGGAACACGTCAAGTCCTTCCTAAAGGAACTCATTTGTTATGCTTTTTTCTGATGAAAATGAGTTCCCTCGCAAAACAAGTGGCCCTTGGAGAAACGAAATGCTATTGCACAACAGTGAGCGTTACAGACACACAAATAATAATAAGACGGAAAACTCGTATTGTGCGGAAGATTCAAAAAAATCAAAGTGCACGACGAGAAGGCGAAAGAGTTGATGGATCGAGTGGCAGTACGTAAAAGGGCAAGAATTGGCGATTAATTATTTGTCCTGAAGTTCAAAATTGGCCCAATTCGTTTTTTTTTTTTTCAAAATAGGACGCCCGGCAAAACCAAGTTGTGCCCTAGTTAGGACACATAAATTGACTACGACATTCAAAGTTCTCCCAACATGTACCGTATTCAAAACAGCAAAACTGACATGAAGGTGACGCAAACAAGTTGGACATTACCCGAAAAACTGTTAACTAGGACATGCTAATCATTTTGATCCCATATTCAACCGAACAGATGCGATTCAAGAGCTTCAAAATGCCGTTCGAAACACACAAATCCATCGGCAAAGCTGACGTCAAAAACCGAATCAACAGTTTTAACTGTCCTCTACATTATTCCACTCTGCTTCAGAGTCCCTTAAAGTGGCGAACATTGGCGCACTCGCAAAATGCAAAACTTTTTTAAGCTTTTTTTTAAAGCCTATCCGGATTGATCCGCCCTTCTTCATCCATTTTGCATTCGATCTAAGTGTCTATTGAATCATTCCTTCTATTATTTTTTTCTTTTCTACGGACACACACACAAAAAGGGTCGAATGAATATTTCAATTTGAATAGGGGGTCGTACCGTGATAATATCCTTTTTCATTGCAACCCCTTAAAGGCTGAAAAAGACAATGTGCGGAGGAATTTGTTGGAGTCGTGTCAGAATGCACCAACCGCCTCCAGCTGGAAATGGAGCCCAGCAAAAGAAATGAACTGGACCAATGGCAGCTCTCTATATGCTTTCAGAAATAATTCCACGTCGCTCTATTGATTTTTTCAAATATGTCATCGAGCGATCGTCCGCATGTCGACGCGTCCAAAGTTTTCTTTTATTGAAATGACCCAAAATTAGAATGCCATTTTAGAAAGAAATGATATCAGATGCCACGATTTCGGTATTTAAAAGAGGTAACTTTAATTAGTGACAGAAACTCATTTGTTTAGCCGCCATGGCGCGCTGTCAGCCGAACATTCTGTGACGGGTAGCAAAATAAAAAAAAAACATCGTTTCACCTCTGTTCCAGACGGTTAACTCAAACACAGTTGAAGCCAACAGATTAATCCTGAATTTAACAACCCACACCTTTTTCTTTTTTAAAATTAAATGCAACAGTGGCCTTTAAATGCTCGTCTCATCTGTAATTTTCTTTTCTTTTTTTTTGTAATGAGATTTTTCTCCAGTCGCGCGTTCCAAATTCAACGTCACATCGACCGACGTATCACTTCATCGCGCGTACACTCGACAGCCGATAATTTGAATTTCTCATTTCAGCAAATTTGGCTGCCCAAATTGTTAAATGACGCGTTCGCACAACACGGCGATGATTGGCGCTGTGTAACGGACGGAATAGAAGAAAAGGGGGTGAAATCAACCTTCAAACGAGACATCCATTTCAAAGGACGCTATTCCGAATTTTCTCCGAATTAAACGGGAAAAGGAGAGCAAAATTTTCTTTGGCCTGGAAATCATTTTTTGTTCTGTTTGAAAGAAAAACAGTTTCCTTTTGGGCGTCTAATATCCAAAGGCAAGGTGACCCAACCCTCCACATTTAAACAACCTTCAATTAGTTTGCTCTCTTTTCTCGTTATGTCATTAAAGTCGTCAAAGTTTGTCAAGACGTTCAATTTTTCTTTTCTTTTTTAAATCTCCAAAAATGAAAAGGATTACAGTTTGCAATGCTATGAATAGCTCTTTCTGCCTACGCTAATTAGTACCCGTAATTAAGCTTTACGCTATCTACAAATCAAAACAAAAGCCATACCGCTCCCCTGGCGGCTATTCTTCAAAACTCGAATTTTCTCCAATAATCAGAGCAAAATTATTAAATTTCCCCTGCGATATCTTTTTTTGTTCGTTTGAAAGAAAAGAAAAAAAAACCACAATATCTCCATCAACATTCACAAACTCAAAACTAGAATTCAGTAGAGACTTCTCTCTATAATAAAACAGGCCAAAACGCTTCCTCGTCAACAGTTTAATAAAAGCAAAGCAAAGCAAAGCAAAAAAAAAAAAAAAAAAACTGAAGGAACAGCAACAACAACAAAAAATCAGAAGTGAAGCGGATTGATTTTAGCTGAAACAAGACAAATTATGATAATCAAATTCACAATCACCGATGGCCTAATTTGGGGGGAGGTTGGAGGTGGGGAAAGAACTCCCGGCAAGAACCACACCTTCCAACAGATGTGTTTCACGTTATAACACGTAAACTGGTTGGTTTTTTTTTTTTTTCTTCAAGTTTCAACGCTATCAACAAATTTCAAGGTTATTTTAGCATTTATCCGGTTTAATTTCTGAAAAAAAAAAATAAATTCATAAATTTGCCTTCGAGTATCAGTTGACACGCAATTAGCATTTAGTAGCCCTTTCCCAATTAAGAATTTCGTATCGATTTGGATACAGAAATATGACAACGTCGCTTAGTTACAAGGTCACGCAAGCGAGGTGTCATATTGCGCGAAATTCAAACGAGACAAATCAAGGAATTAAAAATATATATATATATATATACACATAACGCGAATTTAAGAGACGCGACAGCGTAAAGACAATCAAACGAATGGGAATGGGCAGGTGGAAAATTCGTACTCTTTGACGCAGAGTGCGTGACCGTGCGTGATTCCTGATTGAAAGGCCACCGTGTTTTCGGATCGTTGTCTGATTTTAATCGATTTTCGGTAAACAGAAATGAACGAAAAGCCAATGAACTGTCCGATCTTTTTGCTCGGCGGACAGGGGGGGGGGGAATTACGTTTCATAATTATAATATAATACATTATATATTATATTATATATATATATTATTATATAATAAATAATTATGGCTAACTTTCGAAACGGTACAAATTTTCGAAGAAAAAAAACAAAACAACAACTTCAAAATGAGAATAGAGAGAAAAGAGACTGTTGAAAAGGATGCGCGCGCCAAACCCGATTGACCACTTCAATTCGCAACGCAATCAAACGAATCGCTGCATTGAAAACATTTGCATGCGAATCGCAAATTTCCCCGTCCATACGTCAATTGCGCAATTTAAAATAAAAATAAAAAGCGAGTTTATTTAAGGATAATTTCTACTTGTAAAGATGAATGAAGATATCAATCGATAATCAAAGCCAAACAGATAAAAAGAGATTGAAGATTGGGATAAAAAGCATTTCACTCGACTGTTCGCCTAAAATCACGAACGATCGTGACAATCGACGTTGGGATATCGAGGATGACAAAATTCTAAACAAATTTTCTTTTGAATTTTTAAAAATTCAATCTCGGCAATCAAAAATGGCAAACCAAAAAATAATGCCACCACACGTGGAAGAGGAGACTCGTTTTTTTTTTTTTTTTAAATAGAAAAAGGATTAAAAAAAAACAAAAACAAAGTGCAAACATTCCACTTTCGTTGATTTCGAAAGAGGGCGGAGTTTATCACCGGGATGCAAAACATCTTTCGATAACCCGTTGAAGACGAGTGGCGTGTTTTCCGTAGGACATTGCAACAGATTTTCACCTTTGCCACCCTCGTCGTTGCGCTTATTAACAAAGAAAATGAACAACAACAACAACAACAAATATCGATTTTTTTGTTTGTTTGTTTGTTTAGAAATTATTTGACAATGGCGCGGTGATAATAAAAATAAAAAGAGGGAAAAAACAGGTTTCGGTATGCTTTGCTCGCGCGTGTACATCGCATCAATGCCGATCAAAAATTATTTAAAAAATACGCATGCGTCCCCATTTGAGATAATAAGGCGGTGGGTATTTCTGAAGTTTAGATCACCCTCCCCCCAAAAAAAAACAAGTTTCACATTTACATGCAATTCGATTATAATAGAATTGTGTAATTTGGGGAAAATCCCGCTTGACTATATGCAACAATAATTTTTTTTTAACGAGTAAGAGATTTCCATCTAGAAAATAATGGCCAAAATTCTTCCGCGAAAACAAAAAATACGTGGGACATATCAGACACGTGCCGAAGGAGGAGCATCTCAGTAAAAAAAAAAATTAAAATTATTTAAAAAAATAAAATAAAATAAAAGGGAATAACGAGTTGCTTTTCACATTTTCTTTTCCTTCTTCTGCGCTGATCGTCAGTAGCCACCATTAAATCTGAATAATAAAATAAGTTTATTGTGCAGTCAAAGGCCGTTAGAAATGCGTGAAAAAATCAGTTTACGCTTTCTATCCGGATCAAACAGATGACAACAACAACAACCAATGTTAATTTTGATGTTTTAATCATCATCATTATTTCTTTGCTGTCGAAATTGTCGCCTCTAGTTACGACAAAGAAAGTGGACCATTGGACGTTGAACTTTGCCTTCATTCAAAATACATTCGTATACTCAAATGCCGCGAGAAAAAGAGTCCACAACAGACGCAATGTAGACATCAACCATTTAATTGTTTTTCTTTTTCAAAATAGAAAACCAGTTTTCTCAATCATGACGTCATCTCCCGTATTACAAGGTTCACAAAAATAAATAAAACAATTACTAATCATTTCGAAACTACGCCTCGCAACAACAAAAACCCTACTTTTCATGGAGAGAAAACCTGTCGTACATCTTTTTTTTTTTTTATCAAATAGAAAAAAATATGATTTAAAAAAAAATTGAATAACAACCGCATTCCTACACTTTTATTTGGGCCGCTCATCAACCCACATTTGTACGGATCCCTCCTGCCTTATATAGGCCGTGCCATAGTAATAATTATCGTCTTCTACAGTCCCCTCCCCCCACAAAATAACACGCCAGAGAACTAGCGCGTTCCAATCAGCCCGAGGAGAGTGCACGGTAGTAACCCAACTGTGTTTTTGTTGTTGCGTGTTTTCCAAGAAATGTCCAACATTGTTCTTTTTGTTGTAGTTGTTTTCAAACAGAGACACAAAAAGAGAGAGAGCATAAATAAATGCGACCGGCTATTCGCCGCGCACAGTTCATTAGTAGCTGAAGAGAGAGCATCTCATTCACTTGAGATTCTTTTGTTTTAGTTTTTTTTTTTTGTTAGTAAACACCTTTCTTGTTTTTGAATTCAACTGTTGCTGTTGTTGTTTTCGTGTTTATTGAATCGTCGTTTAAAAGGAAACAAAAAAAAATGAAACCAGCGCGTTTCGTTTACGTTTCGATCGTCTTTTATTTGTCAACGTCCGTGGCGGCTTTGAATTGGGAAGACGGCGAATTCGGCGGCCAAGTCAAGTGGTCGTTCAACTGCGACTTTTACGACGAAGACGGGCCCGTGCGCGATCGTTACGAAGACAACGAACTCGTCGACGACGACAAAGGTCTCATCCGAATCATCGGCGAACGCAAATCCAATAGAGAAGACTGCGGATGGCTGTGCTGGGCTGATGTAGAGTGCCATTACTACAGCCATTCGCAGAATCTCTGCCGCACAATGTCGCTCAAGAAGAAGGTGCTCGTGTCGGCCCTAGCTCACGGCAGGGCCTTCATCCATCACGTCACCGTGCCTTACTTGGCCGACAGCGAAACCATTTGCGGCTACATCCCGTCGCGCATCATCGCCCTCAACACTTCGGTCTATTGAGGGCGAACGCATTTCCCCCTTTTATGCGCGCCCAACAAGGAAACCTACAATAATTATCACTATTGCGCAATCGATGAAACGATAATAAAATCCGTCTTCATTTTTTTCTGTACATGTATATATGCCCCTCAGGTTTCGTCACCCTACATCATTAAATAATACAACAAGTGTATTCTGTTTCAACGGGGAAAAAAACATTTTTTTTTTCTTTACTTTTGAAGGATTTTATTTTATGAGAAAAGAAACTCTAACGAAGACGGAAAACAAGGGAACGCGCCTTTTTTTTTTTTTTTTACTACATGCAACCATGTTATAGACATCAGTTCAAACTATAGCGCATAATGGATGTTGTTGGGCCTGGATGGCTAAGGATCGTTGCAAAAAAAAAGAAAAAACGCCGCGTTAATGGATCCCTATGGTTGGGCCACCCCTTGTTTCTTTCACGATTCTTTTTCTTATTTGCTTGTGAGTACTTATGGGTGGGGAGTTTACGCCTTTTCTTTTTTTTTTTTTAAAAAGGTGCAGAGTTATACGACTGAGCAACGGGATTGCGTTCACCGGCAATCGCACGGGTCAACACGGAATACGACCATTGGTCCGCTTTTACAAGCAAAAAACGAAGTAAAACACAAAAACACACAAACAAACAAAAAAGGGGGGGGAGGACATAAAAGGGTACCAAACTTGGTGAGGAGGGGGGGGGGCGGGACATGAAAAGGCGAGGAAATCTATTTGGGATGAATCAGCCATTATCAAGTGCAATTCGCTTGAATTAAAAGAAAGAAACAACTCGTTTTTCACCACATCACGTCATCGGCGAAAATTGAACTGTTGTTTCAATCAAGCGGCAAATCCCCCCAACTGCGCAACCAAGAGAAACAATAGCGCGTACTTAATTATTAATATAGTCTCCAGTCAATAAGAGAGACAACACAATATGGTCGACAGGCATATAATTTTAGTCGATTGTTCTAGTTTGAAAAGCGAATAGTGTCAAAAATGATTTGATGTTTAACCTGAAAAACTAGACAACCTTCGCTGCATTTTGTTTGTTTTTTTTTTTTCTTTTCAAATCCTTTTATAACGTTCGATGTTTGTTTTGTGTTTTTTGCACCGTCATAGCAAACACAACGCAACTGCCTCAATTTGTTTCGTTTTAAACATGGATTCATATAGGGGGGGCAGCATATTCTTACATGTCGGTCTGATTCTTTTTTTATTTCTTCATAGGCGACACGCAATCGAACTCCGTTTAACAAAGAAAGAACAATAAAAATGGCAGAAATAATTAAGAAAAACCCTTTCCCTTTCAGATTCAATCAAGACCAAAATATCAAAAGGTAACACAAAAAAAAGGTAAGTTCATGACATCATTAACGAGACTCGTTTCCCCCCTTTAAAGAAATGACGAATGTGGTCATTTCCTTGTAGGGAAACAATTGTCCAGCTGACAAGATCTTTCTCAGAAAATATCAAACAAACAAACAAACTGAGAGAATATAAATGAAAAAAACTGTCTCGGATTAACTCTCGGACCGTGCACAGCGATAACCCTGAAGCGATATCGTATTATCTACTCTCTAAGAAACATGTCGGGATTTTTAGCGAGAAACAACTCGGTAATCAACGTCCAACAGTGCTAATCCGAATGCTATTGTCGGTTTACCTTTACTAAATTACCCTAAATTAGGGAGGGGGTATGCACCCCTTTCGTAATCCTTCATTCTTACATCAACAATACAAACAAAAATGTCCCCCATTGCTAAGATAAAAAATCAGTTAGGTAATTAGGCAAGGCCTCTGGCACCAAGTATATCGGAAAAAATGTACCGAAATGTAATCTCGGAATTTTTTCCCGACATATTTCTTAGAGAGTATGAACATAACAAGAGAACGCGAAGCAAAACAAAATATTTATTTAAAAAAAAAAAAAAGGATCTATTTTCAATGTCATTTATTTTCAATCCCTGGAATCGGTCAACCTTTTGTCCATAATTGGACGAGAAAAAAAAATTCGAAATTATAAAAAGGAACGAACCATTTCCATCACGAAACACAAAAGTCTGGAAAGAATTCTTGAAAAGTCGTTGCCCTCCCAGACTCACTTTCCCACCGCCATTGATTCGCTCATAAACGTTGAAATTCTATAGAAAAGAAGAGAAAGATTTCTCTCTTTTTTTTTTCGTGTGTGTGTTGGTTACAGGCATTTAATGTTCTGGCTCGAAGCAGAGCAGATGGTTGGACTCTGTCATTTCTTTTCACTAAGGCATGATGGGGATCGACGGATCCTTGATTGAAAACTCTCTTTCAGCAACACACACACACGAAAAGAAGGTAAATCTTCAATGCATCGATCCATCCTCCCGCCTTTTTTTCTTTTTAAAGAGTTCCCCTTCAATATGTGAAATGGCCGATACGACACATGAGCGACAGCGGGGAATTTGTCTATCCAATTGGAAATTTGTTTTTTAAAGACTTCAAAATTATTGAGGGGAAAAAAAGGCCTTCGTGTGTGGGTTCGTTCCATTCAAAGATTAAGTAAGGAGAATGAAATTCAAATTCGTTTAAAACAAAAAAAAGCGCAAAAAAATAACATCAAAAAATTGAATTAAATCAGGATTTAAACTTTCTTCGTATTTTTTTGGGGCGTGAAAGATCATCGCGCTAACCTGTTGAAGTTCAACGGTACACCGAGAGGAACCGAGTGAGCAATGCCCAGCGGTTTCTTCATCAACGAAGTCATCCGCCTAAATTGGATGGGCGACGCGTGACCTGCAACGGGCCCCAGCGATTTCACCTCGGCTGGACGCCTACGGCAAGCGTGAGTGGTAAAGACGCGTCGCAACCTGTGCGGCGGATCGCATTCCGACGATGACGACGAAGGTCCCGCGCCTCCGCTGGCGGCCGCGCCGTCCGCAGAGCCCAAAGCTCTTGTTGGCGAACCCGATGTGTTTCGGGGTCGACGGAAAGATTTGCTCTTGAAGAGCAACAAGGGCGAAGAACACGAAGAAAAAGACGACATTTTGATTTCAACTCGTTTTCGGTTTTTTTTTAAAGGGGGGAGGGGTGGTCTTTTCCCGCGGGACACTGCGATCACGCCTTAGGCTACAAAGTCAACTGCCTTCGTATTTGAACCGTCCCCTTTTGTTTTTTCAAGTGAAATAAATACGACACCGAACTGGTTACGTAAGGTGTTGTTTTTAAGAACAATGAACAGGAAGGAAGATCAACGATTCAAGCGACGCTTCCGTTCGCTCTCCAACCTGAACGTCCACTACATGACCGGGGGATGCATGTATATATACTGCCGTGCAAACAGGGGGGGAGGCGGCTACGCCTGCGCTCCTTCCATTTTTCGAAAGATGGTACACGTATTATACGGTATACCTTTTCATTTCTTTTGAGGGGAAGAAATAAAAGAAAAGAAAAAATGTCCACAATTCTTAGCCGATAGAAAATACAATATCTTTATGAACTTGGCTTTTCAATTTCACAGATCCAATTTCCGTTCTGAAAAAGTTAAGTAATAAATAAAGTATTTGGAAACAAAAGGAAAAAAGAAGACAAGGTCTTTGGATAATGTGAAGGTTATCCATCCACTGCGTACATAACAAAAATGCGGCGACAATGTCTCGGAAATTAATAAGAGGGAAAGAGAAAAAACAAAAAAAAAAAAAACACCTGAATTATTAAGAAATACGTGCAATAATTGGCCGCTATTTCCTTATTCCAGTTGCTCAACGACGACGTAAGAAAAGACAAATGATTGGCGCTGAATGTCTGCGCACAGTTTGTGTGCTTGCCCACCTGAGTCCTTGATGATCTTCGACGAAGGGAAATGCGATACAAGAAAAAAAGAGGAAAAGTCGCAAAGAAACAAGATCCGTCATCGCAAGTTAGTCGCCATTTTGTTTATCCCCCCCTCCCAGCACCCACACTCTATCATCATTTTTTTTTTTTTTAATTAGAACAACGACCATATCTTTTTTGTAGGCGACAGCAAAAACAGACACATGATGAAATGGCGGCTCAATGACAACAAAACCCAAATGATCAAAGTTCCATTTCAGTTTGACTCGAGATTCTTTGCTACGTCGATGACGATGCACACACGCGAGTCGGAAATATAACGCCATGCAGCCATGTTTAGCCCCTCCCCAACCAACCGCCCGGAGCTTTTGTGTCGTTTCTCTTGGAGACCCAAACGGCTTCAGCCGTCCGCGGGATCATCATCATCCGGTGGCAACGGACATTGGATCCCATCACCTTTTTTTCTTTTTCGTTCTTGTTTGCTATTATTATCATCCATGCACAATGATAGAGAAAACGCGGCATGAATATCGTTCATGACAATATCCGATCAATAAAAATTGTTTATAAAAAAAATCCGACATTTTAAAAATAAAAAAATATAAATTTGAAACGCTCGGTACGGCGCAGGGAATAGAACAAGACCAAATACAAACGCAGCACACACATTGATCTACACACCGGCAAGAATCTCTTGGCATATCCGAGATAGCATTCGAACGGGCGTGAAAGTTTCGTGATTGGAAATATTTCCGCTCGACCAACTTGGCCTTTCATGTCTCACTCGCAGAGAGAAAGAGTGCCCCCCGAACATAATACCGGTAATATATTGTGTCGAGGGCCAACGTGACAACAAAAACAAAGACACTCCCCCATTTTGACTTGCATGCCACCCTAAAGCGCATACACACACACAAAATTGTCCGTGGCGTGTGACCTAAATATGACATCCCTCCCTACACCTTTCCACCGTGATTTTTTGCACGAAAAAAAAAGAAAAACAAAACATGTCGTTAAACATTTACGACGAGATAAAAATGTAAATAAAAAAAAATAAAATGTGGCAAATGCATTCGGATTGGTACAGATTAGAACAGCCGAAGGTTACGACAGCTGACACTGAGTGAAGGGGGGGGGGGGGGCGGAAAGTTCAATGACGCAACAACATCTTTGCGGTTGGAACCGAGGTTGAATAGGAAAGCAAACATGTACACAAGTACACATCGAGTATGTATACCATCAGCCAACCTCTTTGCCGGAGAGATCGGTTCGGTTGGTTTCGTTCGCTACGAAAAGCATCGCGCAGCATCACGTCAACATGTTTCGCGAAAGCACGGCACAAGACGCATGGAAAGGGATCGATTTCAAGAATTTATTTGCAGCTTTCCTGATTCGTTAAAGGCCACGGCTTTTAAGAAGGGATTTAAAAAAAATAATAAAAAATTTCATCTACGTCGCAAAAAGAAATTCAAATGTTTTTTTTTCTGTTTTTAAGGCGATGTCAATTTGTTTAAGGATTTTAAAATGCCGTGTGGAAGCTGCTACTAACGGTTACACTTCATTTGACCAATGAGCGATTAATTGGAGGAAACAAGAGCCCCACCATCGTTTCTATTATTTCCCTCTTTTTTTCAATTCTCTTTTTAATAATGTGGCAAACTTTAAACAAAACTGGGGAAATTCAGAGAAACGATGGTGTGTACAATACTACTGAAAGACAAGCAAAGTCTATACGGTTTCCATTAAAGAAAACTCTTCATCCATTTTTCAAGATGCTCTTGCGCTTCCTTCAAATTGTTTTCTTCCGAGTTTTCAGAAATGAGAGAGATAGTTCGCTCCCCTAATTATACAGTGGCTACAAAACAGCCGTGCGCTTGGGTACGTTTAGCTACTTGTCTTTTAGAAACGCACGGTCCCTGCTTCACTATCCCTTATTTTTTTGTTTAAACATCCTCTTCATTCCGCCTCTTCACTTTGCCAGCGCCCCGCCCCTCTTCTTTCTCGCAACAGGAAGTGCCGTCCCGTCCACGTCCGACACGAAAAGGGAGATCAATAAACGTCTAGTGCCGCTCTCGCCTATCCCGAAAATTCAATACGGCCATCTCTAATAGAAGTAGTCGTTCTAGTTAGTGTTCACCGAGAATATAATCGTCCCGTCCCCCCCCCCGTCGACAATCGCCATCGATCTCATCTGGCAGTCCGCATCATCAGATGGCTCCACTTGTTATTATCGAATTTTATTTATTGAATTTATCTGGCAGCAGATCGGGTTCGGTCGTTGTGTGACATGCACACTTTTTAATCGCTCTGAAAACCCCATCAGGAAAAAGTGGGACAAGTGGAAGAGGAAAATGAAAAAAAAAAAAAAATGGATGTAGAATGGTGGCAATATTTGAAAATATGAACCGGATACCATCGTTGGTTGGTCTTGGAGACCTACTCAACTATTTACATCGATTTCGCAAATTGCAATCTTTTCAAAGTGCTCCCCAATGACGTTTGGAAACAAAGGAGTACATTTATGACTATGATAAAAGCATCAAATGCTACCCGCATCCTCCATTTTCGATTCAAGTTGACTTGCAATTCAAACATTATCTCTCGTTTGACGCACTAGTTTTCCCCGTCAAATTTCCTTTGTTTTATTTGTCTTTGTTTGATTCCCTCTTCACGCACTGATGGTCTCCGAAAGCAAATGCGGACGGAAAAAAACTTATAGCGCCATCTAGCGATTACTTTTAAAACCAACAAAACGCCATCTATAGCTCGTGTGAGCAATCAACAACATCGCCATCTACCGTTAGTAAACTGTGATATGAGCGCTCGCACCGGCGATGAAACAAAACGCCATCTAGTGTTTAAAAAAAGAACGACTTCTCGGACACATAAACGCAACCGCCACTGTCGCGCTACTGTCGCACAAATACACAAAACTGCCGTCAACAAAACGACAACGAAAATAAAAAAAAAGAAAGAAAAAATAGTAAACCGTCATCTTGCAAATGGAAGAGGAGAGGAGATGAGGTTGTCGCTAGTGCCTTCCGGTCTACTCTATTCGTCGCCCCACCATTAAATGGAATACATTTACGGTGAAAACATAAAAAGAAGACGGGAGAAAGGGGAGGAACACTGGAGCAGCCAACGGCTATTGTGTACATAACTTAGAAGTGAAAGTGAACCGGAAGGTACTAAAAATATATATATAAATATATCGTCCGCTCCATTCCGCATACAAAACCCGCATAAACACCACACATTATTTATAATCAACTTAATGCTTCCCATATGAAATGTTCAGTTTTCAATCTACGACAATATCGATCAGCGCCCGAAGGTTAAGTAACTTCTCTCCAACCCACACCCTTCGACTCCCTACCCTCAAAACCCTCATCTTTGTTTTTCTTTTTTTCTTTAAGGCTGTGCCACAAGCATTTAAACACTGGATGGAACGAGTGCGGCAAATGCAAAAAACATTCCCTTACCGGAATTGAGACGGAGTCGTGGTTGGGGGCGCAGATAGCGGCGGTCCAGGGTCACCGCAATCGAACGTTTGAGCGTGAACGTGACCGTTGAAAAGGAAGCGCAATTTGATCGTTTTCTTCAAACGCGGACTTCCCAAATCGAACGACGCCGGAAATGACATGACGTTCAAAAATCAAATCCCCCCGCCAAAAAATAAAATTCCCCGTTTTACTTCGCGCAGGGCAAACTGTTCTTACACCCCGCAACAACAACAAAAACAAACTAAATAAAATAAAAATTAAGTAAAATCAACAAAAATAATCGCCAAACCCTTAAAAAAAAACTAAATAAATAAATAAAAAATTATTAATCCCTCTCCCTGTATGAGCTAGTAACGGGAACGCAGCCGTTTGTACAAGACTTCGGCAAGCGACTGAAAATGTTCGGCGTGTGTGGCGCAGAGATCAGTGGGACCGGATCTTTGTGTGTGTGTGTGCAGGAGGTTCGGAAATATATGCGCCCGCGTCTATTTCTTTATCCGGGTTCCGTCTATCTCTCTACTACTCTTGCAAGTAGTTGTACGACTACGTTACTCAGATGGCATCAACAGCAGTCCCCCTCTTTTCGTTAACAATCCAAGTCCAACTTTTTTTTTCAGCCCCTTTCTTCCAGTTATTTTATGGAGGACAAGCACGTATGTGGAGCAATATCCAAGGACACGGATGCCCTTCGCTAAAACCTAACTACACATCATTCGCTTTTCATTGGGTAAATAAAGATCGGCATCTCCTGAAGGCATTATTACGACCATTTTCCTTCCCTATCCGAGCAAATAATTTTCAATACTTTCGCAAGCACTACCTGATCATCGTAATAAAGCACATGCGGAATGTTTTAAAGAAAATGGCGATTTTCACAAAAAAGACAACAACAAATCAGAGGCTTAGCTTTTTATTGATCCACCGGAGAGTGGATGGAGGACAGACAACTGTCGCAAAACACAAACTTTTCACTTTTCCCAAAGTTTTGGGTAAACCAAATCGACCCCCCCCTCCCTTTTATTTTCCCCTTTCCCCCGTGTCTTCAGCTCTGCCTTCCTTTGTTGCATTCAACAGCTGAATATTCAAATGTTTTCGCATGGGGAGGGCTAGCCCAAATGCGCTACACGCACTTGGACGGTTGCCCCGGCAACTCTCCCGAATGTGAATAATAGAGAATCTGATGCTTTTTCACCCATCCCCCTGCCATTTTTTTTTTTGCTCTTCAGACGCACTCTGACTATCGCATCAACATTCGATTCCAATTATTTATTTAATCAAGATAGTCAAAAGAAACCCTGTCTGTGTGTATGAAGAGAACAGGAAGTCAACAAAAAAAGTGGGGCATTTTGATGGGCCATCTGACGGCAATGGAATGAAGTCGCTAGGCAACAATTGGAACGATAAGGAAAAAACGACGAGAAAAATATAAGTCTTTTGTGTGTTTGCGCTTTTTTTTTAAATCGGAAAGACGAACGGAGAGAAAGATCTCGACAAAGTCTTTGAATCCGTTAGAAGATGTAAAAAGGGCAAAGGAAAAAATGTCCCCCGTAGCTTATTTTTTTGTTGTTAAGTTCTTGTTTACTTTTTGCATTTCTATTGAAAAATAAGATAAGAATAAGAACGAAAGAAAAAAAAAATAGGCAAAACGAAGACTCATTCGACCCCGGTTTTCGATCGATTCGATGGACAAATGTCAAACGAAAAAGTTTGGGGTCCATCCGCACTGACTGGGGTGGAAAAAAGGCCGGGTTAACAAGAAAAGCAAGATCGTTCATCGTCGCAAGACATTATCGCCTATCGATCTATTTAGGATAGCAAAAGAAATTCTGGCAGGTTATGGAATCCATCAATGTCCTGCCTATCAACTTTCATAGGAAAATTCAAACAATTTGATTTTAAATTCCGCGCCAAAATAATAAAAAAAGTAAAAACCAGCAAAAGTTGACATGACGCCAAATTTTCTCCTCTCTTTAAATAAAATGTAAAGAATCCCACCATTTTTGATGCAGATTGCACCACAGTCACAAGAGACATGAATGTTAACGCTCCTCCATTGCGCACAACGTCTTGATGCACGAAAAAAAAAATAAACGAATTTTATTTTTTTTTTATCGATCAGACTAAAGTTTTCTTAATATCTTGATCTTGACAAAGAGCTCAACTCGTGGGTAATTTCTGTTCCGTTCTCTCTGACCCGTCGGATCATAACACAGAATTACCGGTTAATTCTGTCCTCATCGTACATTTATGGAAGAACTGATGACATTGCCAAGTTCAATAAACAACAAACAACAAAAACACATGAAAGATAATTGGGCGGGAAAGCTGTCTGAAAATCCAACATGGCTACCAACGTAGCAGCCGAATTGATTCAAAATTCGCCAAGAAAGACTATTTCTTTTAACGATATCAAATATGAATTATTCAAAACAAAAAACAAAAAGGATAAAAGAGGCGGGGAGCATGTCGCCACAATGCATTCAACAAAATAAAAAGCATTTCGATTCAAAATGTCGTGCCATGTCAACAAAGATAGCACATGCTTCCGAAAGATTTTAATCTTTCCAGCTGTTTTATGATTACATTTAGTGCACATCGTTCTAGAGCTGTTCTAGCCGCTGGTTTGCAACATCAATGTTAAACTTTTCGATATGAGAAAGAACAAGAGTTCCAACAAAAAACTTGCAAGTTGACGCCGTTGCTATGCAACACATGACGGGATGATGAAAAAGCTTATTTAACCTTTGATCCAAATGTTGCTATAAAAACAGATTGCTGTCGCCAACTCCCCACCCACTCCAAAAAGAAGTTAAGTAGTTTTCTGACTCACCTAATTTTCAGCGGTAGAAAATCTGTCATGTCGAGTGAATCGGTTTGTTCTGATCCGAGACTCATCGAGATTGGCCATGCCATGTGGAGTAAAGATTCACGAAAGATGGCTTCCCATCCTTGGTGATGACTGCAGCAGACATTTTCAGAACGTACCAAACGTTTTCTTCGATGAGCCGTGATGCTGGTGATGCTTTCGGTAGCTGATGCAGGTTTCATCACCACGTGATTGCTGCCAGGACTTCCGCTTCTCGTAGTGCCAATTCCGCTGACCGTCACGGTGGGTGCTGTGATGGGTCGACTGGCAGCACCTGAAGAGTTCTCCATGTTCTGACAACCACCCAGACTGGTTGTTGGTGCTTCGCTTTCTGTTGTGTCACACACAAATACATTAACACATCCATCGTTCAGTAACCACAAAACCTATGTACACCCCTAGAGTCAAATCCAATTATAAAACAATATGAAACGCACACACACACGCGCCTGGCATAGCACAAAAAGCTGTCGGGCAAGAGTAGTTCGTGAAAACAATGGCGATAATATCGTGGGGGCTGTTCGTCTCTTCCTCTGAAAGACACAAATGGTCAAAACTGTACTACCGAATGCTTTTGACAATTACTTAACGTGTTATTGGGTACTCACGTCCACCATATCACTTTTTTCCCATCACACGTGCGTGTGAAAAATCGATAAGTTTCGAGGAAGAACGTAATTGTACAATAAATTAAGCGCCACTGGCAAGACGACCACGTTGTTGACCGCGAACAAAAGAAATGGGCGGAAATCGGGGTTTTCAGGTCAAAAGAAGCCTTTTCGCATTGGGCATTTTCGATTTGATAATCGATTCTTAAACATTTTCGACATTTTTGTATCGGCCCACTAGAAAATGTGGGCGATGATGAATGGCATGCTGGAAAGTTTTACTTCTGAATTTCATCCATCACTCAGAAGGGAAACTATTTCAGTGCAACTCGTGTGATGAGAAAACACGAAAAGTTGATTTACGCGCGAAAACTTTTCCATATAACGAAAACGATTAAACTATCGAAAAATCACTCGCTCATTTTTGCCGAGTTGTCAGTTTTACACATCCATTCCATCATCTTTCCTAATTTCAGTAATTTGTAATTAGGTTGGCCAAAATTTACTTTTATCCATTTATTATTTAATCCTCTCAGTTGCATCGATTTTAACCTAGAAAAATTACTATTCGTAAATTTATTAACGTATATTGCAAAATCATTTTTTTTAGAAATGCAACGTCCCATTTACTGATGCATGTCTTTCCACAGCCAATTGTGCAGCATTCGTTGAAACGACAATAATCCGACAGCCCGGCGTTAACTAGATTTATCCAACACAGACTATGATGTCGCTGTGTCACGGTATATAGAATAACGAACGCCCTCAATCGAATTACAGAGAGGCTCAGTCTAACCCCCCACATGAAAAAGCAAACAAAAGGGGGAAGATTGGAATCGAGAAAAGAAAAACATAAACAAACCTGAAAAATGTCAAAACAACAAGTTCACTTTGGGTGCTGCACGTTTTCAATTGGCTGCCACTAAATTGATTTTCAGATGAGACGTGGTTGCTAAAACAACTAGCAAAATACCAATCAATTACGAAGAATGTTTTTCTCTTGTCACTGATGACGATTCACAAAGTTGAAATGTTTCACAGAATCCGATCCAAAAATATTCCCAGCCTCCACACACTCGCCCAACTGCACTAATTGGTTTACATCATCGAACGTCTCAATATTCCGTTATTATTTTATCCAAACATCGAAAAGTTTTTCACCATTCTTGGCTTTGAAAATATTTGAACAGTAAGTCACACACCGAACGAAATATACCCGGCCAGCAGAAATAGTTGTGCGCGTCCGTTAGGTTCTGTTGGCCTGGGCAGAGTGCAGGAGCCACTACTGGTGCTCCTTCGTTCCTAACCATTAAAGAACGAATGGGGCGCGCAGAACCACATCTACTCGACGAAAAACGAGAGCACAGAGCATCTTTCAATGACAATCCTTTCAAAAAATATACGAAGAGATGTCTATTATATATACCCTTTGCGATATATATAGCAAAGTGTCCTCAAGTGGTAAACTGTGCCGACTCGAGGCATTCTGCTCAGTTGGGCAGACTCAATGCACAGTTCTATTTCAAAGTTAAACGCCAATTTCAATAATGGAATTTTTCACAGACGAAAATTTTTGATTAACATGGTGTCATTTTTTTTAAATACGTGCTATTCCAGTCAACCATTTCTTTATCATCAAATTACACGCATTTCTAAAAATCGTACGCAGTTATATACTTTAGCCTCTCCTATTTCTGTTTACTCACGATTGAATAGCAGAATGCACGAGTAGACTATAAAACCTTTCTTTCGCATTGAATTCACGAGAGTTTTAGTAAATAGACTGCAGACACACATCTGTAGCTGATGTATGGGTATATAGAGATGAAAAGGAAGGACAGTTTGCTTATTTCCTCTATTCTTTAAACATGTCTATAAAGTGTTCCACATACAACCAGCAGCAAGTCTGCAAGAATAAAACCATGAATACCATGTCTCTGTGTAACAGACTTTTTTTTTTCATTGTAAGGTTGACATACACAAAATAGAAAGACGGGTATAGCTACTTTCCACATCGATGGAGAAATGATATTCTCCTTCAGATTTCCGGATGTGTAAACATGAAAAAGGGCCACATTTAGCGGTTGATTCCATGCGCCAACGCAAAAAAAATGTAGAACTAGAAATTACTATATAGGACATATAGAGCGGCCTCTTTAAGTATATACGATTATACTCGTGCAGCGCACTCCCCAATCGAGTCTTATTCAATTGTATTGGTCGAGAACGCATTCTGTATACTGCCTACAGCCGCCAGCCCATCGATCGCTTTTTGCTGTGTCCGCGTACAGTTGCCTTGTTGTTCAACAGACAATGAGCTATTTAATTCTTTTACACGCAACCTCAGATGACATCATACGATTTTATGCCTATTAAGAAATATGTGATTGATAAATGCCATCGATATAATCAATATATCTTTTGCGTGGGAGGGAGAAAACAAAACTTTGAACTGAGAAATGTTTTCGCCATTAAAGGGAAAGAGATGATGTGCGTATATATAACGATTGAACCAAAAAGCCTGGATATATAGATCTTTTTGTCGAATGATCGCGAACTTTGTATTATCCGCGATACACATATAAAAGATTGAAGAGCAGCCCATTGATATGGGGAGTTAATCCGGCTCGAATCTCCCTTTTCCATTGCAATCAAGCATGAAAAGTGGCTCGTTGAAAATCAAAGAATATGTAAGGGGAGGATATGTTAGAGTGCGAATCTTCTGATGGATTTGAGTTTTAAGAAAAGTTTTACTTTCCATCGTCAGACGAGACGGATATAATGACATCAAGTGATGATGTCTCTCTTTCCCTTTAGGATCGTGAAAAGTTTCGAAAAAAAAGTTGGTACGCCAATGGAATTGATGTAAACAGAGGCGTGTATCTTCATATATGTTAGCCTAATCCGGGCCTGTGTACGATAAAATCAAGTGTGCTGCTGCTCTACTTTTACGGGTCTTTGATGTTTGTCGTAAATATAACGACACCACGATTAATTCTGCCCATCGCCGATGGACACGTGATTTCTTTTTGTAAAATGAAAAAGTCGTTTAAATAAATAGCATCAGCTAACGCATTTTAGCATGTATACACAAGGATGTCTTATAAATATCTGATTAACTAATAAAAGAATGAAATTTATACATGCACCAACAGGAAATGCGACACACTTGACAAATCGTATAAAAATAAAAATTTTTTAAAAAATAAAATGGAAACTATAAATAAATTTCCTGGTAGATGTAGGCAGAATTGGGAGTGAGTATAAAGCGTTGTGCAGAGAGTGGGTGCTGAGGCAAGAAAGCAGCTGATAAAATATATTGTGGCCGGATCAATACGCGGAGAGCTTCAGACCAGTAGGGGGTATAGGGGAAGACATGATTGAATAGGAAAACAAACAAGACTCGAGTTGTTATTATAGACACACACACACGCAAAAATAAATTTTATGTAGATGTTTTGCCAACGTGGACATTTTTTCGGGCGATAGCAACAACCGATGCCCAAGGACTTTATTTTTTTTAGTATTTACGTATAAGATTCAGTAAAAACAATAAGAAGATTGATGCAGAAATCGATTTCGCGGCAATCCTAAACTCGAAAAATGTTCAGTTTTTTTCACGTGTTCTATTGGTTTTCCTCACGACAGATTTATCGACAAGAATCTCTTTTTTTTTTTCGCCTATAAATAATTTATTACAAAATTCTTAAAAAAAAATACCTACTCATATTTAATGACTGTATACAATAACTAAATCGAAATTCAGGCAAAGACCTATACGTATGTACAAGGCGTGAAAATGGCTGGCACGCTCTGATATAAACAGATGCCCGTCGGGAAAAAAATGAAATACAAAAAAAAAAACAGAATCCCCGGGAGTATATACGAAGAAAGAACGCGTGAATCTATAAAAACCCCTCATGTGTCATCCCAGATAATAATAGAGCACACAGCGTGCAAAGTCCATGGATTTTTCCATCGACTCCCATCGTTCATTTTTGTTTTAAATAGATTTAGAAAGAAAAACAAAATTACCCCACATCAACTTTAAATACACACCATATACATTTAATTCTGATGACGCATACAAAACAAAAAACTAATTATAGGAACAGGTTGATCGAAAAAAAAAACATCTCTCCAGAGAATAAGATTGAATGGGATTCACCGCATGTTATAGGCCCAACACAACTGCTGTACACATAGAAACATCCAGTACAATATGTTATTGATATTCATTTAGCGACTAATCCGTCTATCTACTAGCGTCTTAAACCCAATTGTATACCGTATATTAAGATGGATGGCCCTGTTGCTTCAAATATAGCCTTATACTATAATATAATTAACATTAGCTATATACTATCAAAGCAACAAGAGACAAAAGCAACCTGCAGGCAATAGATCAATAGCTTTTAAAACAATAGCAGCTGCGGTCTTGATAAATAGGTCCTTCCTACTTGTATTTTCAAGAGCTCGCGAAATTTACCCTACGTAAATAAACCCCGCAAGTTCTTTTGTGAATAACCCCTTTAGGGTACTATTAAACTTTTGATCAAACGTGAGCTCTTTTTGCTGCTGTTTCTTGATGAATTAATCATTTCCCTTAGATATATACGCACTCTAGGTGATTTAATCCCTTCGCTTCCCAAACGCTTCGATCAAATGGCCCTCTCGGTTTTTTCTTCATTAAAAACACAATTGGCAAGCGAGCATTTAAAACCGCGAATTTTTTCCCAAATTCAAAATACGATTTTCAAAATTACGATCAAACTTGTTTTCTAATGTATAGCTCACGCGGAACAAGCCATCAACCCATAAACTGATTGAGGACATTTTTATAGAAATATAGCCATACCTTTTTTCGTTCTTCTATTTTCCTTCGGCTGATGGGACAACGCTTTTCCCGAGAGTGCTCTCCGATGTTCTTCAGACGGCAATAATCTATTCTCGCGTTTCCCGAAGATAACACTATATATATATATAGAGGTGACGGCTCGCCACACGACAATCGGCCAACAAAAGAGAAACACTTTACACAGCGATTTGCTGGTGCCCATCACGCACGAGAATCACGTTCACGCATTTCTCTTTCGATTCTACACGCAGACTATATAGCCTTAAAAATATATCTTATTCTATTAACCGTATACAACCGCCTTGTTGGCATTTTCTATGCCATGTTGCCCCGCTTTCCATCTTTTTTTGGCCACCTACGCAATCTGTTTAAGTATTTATTATAGCTTGTACATGGAATACAAAGAGAATGGGAAGAAAATGCATTGCAACGGTCATCAGAAGAATGGGAATTGATTGAATAGAATTGTTATGTAATGGAAAAAGACATTGTGCGCCTGAACACAAGTATTTGTATGATAAATGGCAAACATTAAGAAAAACTTAACCCCGCTTACTGTATTTAAATAATATATCGGCATCAATTTCAAATAACTGATGTCAATTCAAAATAAATCGAGTTGGAAGAAAATTAGCAAGTCTGATACAAGAAAGGGCTGGGCGTGCATCCGGACACGACGAAAGTTTTACTTCCATCGGTTACCGTGTTCGTGACCGTCACCGTGGCCGTCAACGTCGTTTTGAATCTCAACGTCAAATTCAATACAGAGGTCAAGCTCGAAGCTAGATCGCTACTGACTTCCGGCAAAACGGAAGCCACGCCGGAAGCTAAGGCTGAAACGAGACCAAATCGACGGCCGTAACACTCGCTCTGTAGGCCTACAATGTCCACTTCAATGGGCGTTTCGCTGGAACTCTCCAGAATTTCAACACGACCTGGTGCGTCTAAATCAACGGCCGGTGTAGCTTCAACTCTGCATTTCATTTGTTATTAAATTCAATGTATGGTGGTTTTAAAAAAAATGTATGCATCAATTACTGTTGGACGGGCGATGGATGATACAGGTCGATATCGTCGTTGTCGAAAGAAAGAATGATCGGTTTGTCCATGCCTCTCTTTCGTCGTTGACACGCTCCAGTGACATCCACCAAATTGGCGCACAGCGATTTCTTCGTCTCGTCCACCGTCCTGAAATTCAAAAATAATTCCCGCCTTATTACATTTTGAATTCATTTAAAAAAAGATAAATAACAACTTACACTGTTACAAGTTGAACGGTTGTTTTCGTGACTTGAAGAGCGAGAAATCTGGCCGTCTCCTGCTGGACAGGGAAATCTGACTGGGCCACGGCCATCGAACAGACGACAGCGATGAGAATAGCTTTGAACAACATCTTCGATCTTCTGCGAATTGTTTTGATTAAAATCCATCCTGCCGCATCGACGTTTTATACACCGCGATCTACTGCCAGACGTGGAGGGCGGAGTTGAACAGAAAAAGGTCATCGAAACTTCTCCGCACGTAAATTGACCAACAGGTGAAAAATGTAAAAATCGTTTTTGGTCAACTGATAACAATAGAAATAAATTGTTTTCGGGTGACAACAGTGAAAAAGAATGTCATTGTACGCTCGTAACCTTTTGACACTGACACAATCGGCACAGCGCTGAACCGTTTTTATAGGGCTGCATTTTTGGGAGGGAATGGTTCGTTTCGATTCTGGTAAAGAAAATGGCGGAAGGGAATAGGTAAGAAAAATTTGCATATTTATCTGTAAACAAAATGTGACGCAACCGTTTTCATCGCCCTACCCTCTAAATGTACAAGGACGACTAAAAGGTTGGATTCCTTATCTTCTCCTATTTTTGGAATGGTGATGTGATTTAAATGAATTAGATTTTAGGCAGTTGGATAGAAAAACTTTGCTGAGTTTGTGTGACCTTTTCCAAAAATGTCACACTGGGAATCCAATAGTAGACTACTTCTTAATTTATTGCAGCTGTTGGCGTATGGTAGTCTGTACGTGACGTACTGTACGTGCTCCCGTAATCAATTTCCATGGAAATTCGAATCAAAATTAGATATGGCTATTATTTATTGATTTAAATGTATAGAAAAAGAAGCAATTGAATTTTTCGCATGAATTATAATTTTTCATCAAGCAGAAATTGAAATTTTATGTCAAAGTTATAAGACCATCGGTTACAGGATCTTCGGTAATGGGATCCTCGGTTACATCGGTGATTGGGGCGTCA